>NW_020837955.1:35544462-35560029 GCF_003676395.1 Aethalodelphis obliquidens | reverse complement strand
CAAAAAAAAAAAAAAAAAAAAGAAGTCATTTGAAAATGAAAATCACAAGTGTTAAGCTATTTCTTTGACAAGATAGGTACTCCCTGGAAGCCATCTTATCCCATGGATCGTCCAATTGTTAGTCAGTGGCAGCAGAACCAATAGTACAACCCCGGTGACCCGACACTTCTGGGGTTGAACATAGTCCAGGGATGGATTTGCTATTTACGTAGAAAGACAGTGGTTCTGATGTGGACGTTGGGTCGTGACTCTTGTCATGTTTCCTATCAAGGTGTGTCTCTTAGCAAGAGCTGACTCTGTTAGCAGGAGGCCATCGGTCTATTTCTAGTTTATTCGAGGGACAGCATTCCAGGCAAACTTCCAGTTGAATAGGGGTCTGTGTTATACAAGGTTTCAGCACCCAGGGAAGCGTTTGTGTATGTAGATGTGTATTTCTGTGCATATATATTCACAAGCCTTGTCCAGCCTTAGTTCCCCTGAAAGCAGAGCCCGAGACAAAGGCTTGCATGCAGATGGTTTGTTTAAAACGTGATCCTAGGCTGTGGGAGTGAAGGATGGAGGGAGTGAATAAGGCAGGCAGGCAAGTCAGCCGAGAGATGTGTTACTGACATGACCACTGTGTGGGCAACGGGTGCTGCCTCCTAAGGGGCCTTCTGAGACACTTAGGAACTGCACTTCGGACACGTCTGTACCGGCGATGCAGAGAGAGACACACTGGCACACCAGCTCTCGCCTGGCACTGGCTAGGGTGGCCCCAAGGGCTCCAACTCATCTGCACTCCTGGATGTACTTGCATGTCCTGGATCAGACCCCAGGGCCTCGGAGAAGCTCCAAGGCAGGAAGTGGAAAGTGGGAGGTGTGGGGCGTGGTTAGGCAGATTTTAAGTGTTTAGTTCTAACAGTTTTGATAAATGCGTAAACCCGTATAAGTAACCCACATATACAGGTTTATGCATTTGCAACACATAGATCTGATCACTAATGACGCTGAGGACACTTTCATGTGCTTATTGGCCATTTGAATATTTTCTTTGGTGATGTGTGTTCAAATCTTTTGCTCATTTTTTATTGGGTTGTTTGTCTTTTTATTACCGAGTTCTATGAATTCTTTACATATTCCAGAATCAAGTCCTTTATCAGATCTGTGGGTTGCAAATGTTCTTTCCCAGTCTGTGGCTTTTGCCTTTTTATTTTCTTAACGGCGTCTATTGACAAGCAGAAATGTAAACTTTTGACTTTGTTCAATAATTGTTTTTTTCTTTGATGTTTAGTGCTTTCCGGGCCTTCTCTAAATCATCTTTGCCTATTCCAAGGTCGTAAAGAGGTAGCCCTAAGATTTTTTGTAGAAGCTTTGTAGTTTTACAAGGCATATGCGGGATTGTTCTGGGTAGTCTATGCCAACTTGTATTTCTTACCAAGAAAAGTTGGTAGTCAGTACTTTTTATTACCTCTGAACATTGATGGAGGCGGGCTGATGAATTATGGAGACCTTTAAAAATCCCAACGAAGTTCCCTATGTTTACATCAACATCTGCCCCTGTGATGGTATGTGAGTCGGGTCAGAGCTGGAGGAATGGTTTCTGTATGTTCCTTGAATTTATTTTCAAGGGTGATGGTGTTTGCCTTACCCCAGCCCACATGTGCCTGTCCCCATACACAGGGTCACTCTGCTGTTGAAACCTGACTTACGTTAAATGCCTGTATTGACACTTCTTTTCTTAACTGAATGGGCTTTTTATTTCACTAGTGGCTGCTGAATTTGTGGGAGCTGCCAGGTCATTAAAATGATGTTTGTTTGAATTTGGCAGAATGAAAAATTGAACTTATATTTACTTTTTTTTTGTTCCCAAGGCTGTTCTCAACATTCACCCCTAACAATACTCTTTTGATTTTATGAAGAAGCCTTTACAAAATGAAGTGCGGTAGAGGTTCACGGCATGTTCTAGGCTTCATTGGTGCACAGGGCCTCTCTCTTCTGCAGTGCCTACAAGTGAAGAAGTGAAGAGGCCCTGGATTATACAAACAAATTAGGAACAGAAGTGTCTTTTCTGAAATTGCATGTTAATTGTACAGATTGTTATGGAATCCCAGCTGGTCAATAGTATATGTATTCAGGGAACATCTTAATTTGGGTCTTAGGGGAAAGAGGGCTGGAATCAGAAGGTTTGAATTATATTCCGGGCCCGGCTACTTGCTGTCAGCGTAATCTTCAACAAGCCTTCTATTCTCTGTGAGTCTGGGTCTTCTCATCTGTATGATGGGAACAATAACAGCCAGTGTGTTAGAACAGGCTGAGTTTTGCTGAAGTCACCAATACAACTCCAAATCTTTGTGTTTTAGTCATGAAACCATGTTTCTTTTCTTGAGTAAAATTTATGTATTTAATTCTTGAGCATCTCCTGCTGGTCTTCAGTGTCTCTTCCATCTGGTGACTCAGAGATTTGAGATCTCTTCATATTTTCTTTGCCATCTCACCAAGGGGCTCCCAAAGTCACCACGACAGGGAAATGGGGAGATGGAGGAAGCACAGCGCCTGGTAACTGCCTTGCCTTGGAAGTGATGCTTATCATCTCTGCTCAGTCTATGTGAGTCACACGGCACCCTCCCTCCCCCTGAGGAAGGCTGGGAAATGCAGGGGAGCACGTGCACCATTTGGTGACTACTTCCTGTCTTTGTCACATGTGTCTCATGTATGTTCTGTGATGCTCAGATGAACTTACAGATTAAAGCACTTCATAAATTATTAACAATTTATAACAGGATTATATTACTTTATATTCCATTCAGGACGTGCTGATTTCGGTATGTTTGCTGGCGTTTGTACACACTTCTCTCTTTTTTTTTATTTTAACACCTTTATTGGAGTATAATTGCTTTACAATGGTGTGTTAGTTTCTGCTTCATAACAAAGTGAATCAGCTGTACATATACATATATCCCCATATCTCCTCCCTCTTGTGTCTCCCTCCCACCCTCCCTATCCCAGCCCAGTTGCCTCACTTTAAAATAAAAACAGCAGCCATGACTTTTCTTAAAGGCTGGTTGGCAAACAGGTCTTCCACTCTCTACATTTTTGCACCTAAACACACGGTCACCCATCGCTTGATTAGAGTAACAGAGTGAAAACACATTGGCACGAGTGGAAGAGTGGAATTTTGAAAGAAATACAGGAGGCCCGTAGAAATTTGAACTAGCTGTTACCAGCCCCGCCAGTTCTGCTTTAACGGCCATTAAGACGCCTCTATAATGAGCAGCTGGCGCTTCTGGCAAATTGCACGCAGAAGCCTTTCTTGAGTAGCTTCAACAGGACTTCTATCAATATTGTTTGCGTTATTGATTTGTTTAGTGAAACCACTACTCCGAGTACAAAGGCCGGCTTCAATGCAGCTCAAGCCAAATTATTATAATTCTGGAATGAGTGGAATCTGAAACAATGAGGTTTTATTTTACTTTGCCCTGGAGGTTTCTATGTAGTATTGAGAGAGGAAGAAATATTTGTTTTATTTAAAAGACACACAACTTTCATTGTGTTCAAAGTGGAGTTAGAAAACAAGTCAATAAAACAGCCTCCTGGTACAATGGGACTTGTTCTGTTATTAATTTCACTGTTCAAGGCATTTAACTCAAAAGGGCTGGGGTTTCTCCCCCCTCACTATTTCGCTCATTTAATTTTGAACTCAGGGCTTATAAACATAACTGTAAAGTCACTGTCTTTGTTATTAATTTCTTGTTTGATTTTCTAAAGCTCTGAGCCACAGATTCTGTGTGTGGTGTGTATACTCAGTCTTTTTTCAAGTGGGGTGACCCATATATCAGTGGTCACGCACACGGCCATAACCTAGAGAAGCTTCCATAAACCCGATTATAACTCTTGCTCTTGTTTTCTTTCTGCACCACATCTGTGTAAAACATTGCACATGGAACGCACGTTCTTGGGCTTGCAACAAAGAGGGGCTGTAGGTTATCTTCCTGCCTTGGCATCCATTCCCTCTCTTAGGTGACATCCTTTTTTCATTATGTGCAATCTTGGTGGGACTTTTTTTTTTTTTGCTATATAGTAGGTTCTCATTTGTTATCTATTTTATACACAGTAGTGTATATGTGTCAATCCCAATCTCCCAATTCATCCCACCTCCCCTTCCCCCATTGGTAACCAGAAGTTTGCTCTCTACATCTGTGACTCTATTTCTGTTTTGCAAATAAATTCATCTGTACCATTTTTCTAGGTTCCACATATAAGAGATATTGTACGATATTTTTCTCTTTCTGACTTACTTCACTCCGTATGACAATCTCTAGGTCCATCCACATCTCTGCAGATGGCAATCTTTCGTTCCTTTTCATGGCTGAGTAATATTCCGTTGTATATATGTACCACATCTTCTTTATCCATTCCTCTATCAAATGGATGTTTAAGTTACTTCCATGTCCTGGCTGTTGTGAATAGTGCTGTGATGAACGTCGGGGTGTATGCACCCTTTTGAATTCTGGTTTTCTCTGGATATATGCCTAGGAGTGGGATTGCCGGGTCATATGGTAGCTCTATTTTTAATTTTTTAAGGAACCTCCACACGGTTCTCCATAGTGGCTGGAACAATTTACATTCTTGGTGGGACTTACAGTTGAATGCCCTGCCCTCTCTTGGCCAAGATAGGAGCACATGACCCAGCTAAGCCAATCAAAATTCTCTCTCTTGGGAATCTGCATATTGACTACAAGGATGGAAGCTGTTAGAATTGATTGTTCTTGGCCGTTGCTTCCTAAAGAGGTTGTCGTTATTTCCTGCTACCTGAACTCCTGAAGGTTCTCTGAATCTTCATTCTCTGATACTTGGTATTTCATCCTTTTCTTCAGTTCTGTGTGCTCATACCTCCCCAGTACTTCTTTTCTTTCATGCTTAGATTAATTTGGGTTGTTTTCTATTGCCTGCGAAAACGAGTTCTGTTTCAGCATATTTATTTGCGTTTGCCATGGAATCACAGAATTTCAGTAGGGTGGAACCTTAAAGATAAACTCAAAATGCATTGAAGTGGGATCTGAAAGGTTGGGCAAGCTCCTTCATTACATTATACTTTCACCTATCAAAAGTGGTCAAAAGAACGTTATCTGAAGACTGAAAATACTTTTATCCCCTGGATTATCCCCTGGTCATAAAATTAAAGTAAAAAGAATCCTCTTCGTTGTAGACTCAGAGACTCAGTCACTCACTTAGCATTGCTACTTGTGAGTCTCACAGATACTTCAGTCACAAATTGTCTAAAACCAGATGCAGTTTCCTCCAAACCTGTTCCCCAGCGAGACAAACAGAGGAGAGATCCGGATAACAAACAAGTTCTCATTTTCATTCTGTTGCACCTTCTCACGTGGTGTCCTTACCAGAAAGATGACACCTAATAGAATAATTTAATACTGTATTTTTTCCAGAAGCTTCTAAAAGCTTTTATCTATCTATCTATCCATCTATCTATCTATCTATCTATCTGACATTATTCTTCATTATGAGTACATTACTAAATTTGGAATATAGAGAAGAAAAAAAATTGCACTCAATCCTAGCATGCAAAGACAGCTCCTGTTAACAATTTGATGTGGTTCCTTTCCTATGGATTTTAATGCAGTATGGTTAATAGTACATATGCATTTTTTAAAAATTCATTGGAGTATAGTTGATGTACAATGTTGTGTTAGTTTCAGGTGTACAGCAAAGTGAATCAGTTATACATATATCCACTCTTTTTTTTTTTTAGATTCTTTTTCCATAGAGGCCATTACAGAGTATTAAGTAGAGCTCCCTGTACTACACAGCAAGTTCTTATTAGTTATCTATTTTGTATATAGTAGTGTGTATATGTCAGTCCCAGTCTCCCAATTTATCCCTCCCCCTAGAATATATACATTTTTCATCTTGCTTTTCACTTAATGCTGTATCATAAGCAGTCTCTGTATGGCAATACAGCTTTCATAACCATCTTCCAAAGGGCTGTGTCTTATTCTATTAAATGACTCTTCTGTATTTACTCAGCCATTTCCCTTCTGGACATTTAGACAGGTTGAGTAGATATGGAATTCCCAGGTTTTATACCTACATTTATCCTGGTAGAAGAACAATTCAGACAGCTCGAAAACTTGCCATGGTGGAGGCTTTGCAATGCATTTGCGATTCATTTGATTCTTTTGCTACTAGAGACAGGATTGCTCAGTTATAATTGCTTATCACAACATAAAAAATATCTGTAGTCACAAAGCAGCGGGAAACTTTTAAAATCCAAATTTGTTGCTTACCCATGAAAATTTGAAAGCACAATAGACTCTTTTTACTCCTAGCTGCTAGGGTTGGTAAAATTTTAATAATTTGTATTTAATTTCTACCATTGAGTTCACCGGGTTTAAGTTTTGGATCTCAATCTCTTTGGATTTACTTCTGCTCTCTCCCCTATATTTCAGCAGCAAGTGATTATGTTTGGGTTTCCACTCTTGGAGGGCAATCCTTGGTCTGAACTGTTTTCATTTATTTTATTTTAAAATTACAAAGACATTTCAGTTATATTTGGTTTTGCAATTCATTTCTCCTCTGTTTCACAAAAACCATAAAACCCACATTGTCTGAAAATGCTGTGTTGAGCAAAATGGATTCAGTCCTCCTTGGAGAGCAGAAAGGGATGGAGCCAGTATGAGTTATAAACATTTCCAGGGAGATTGTCTCTTTCCCAGAATTGGTTTTAGTCAAAGGCTGCTGACCAGTTGTGTGATTTCATTTGGGGTTGCTGACCCTGGACCCTACTTGAAATTGACTCTGGATGTCATGTAGGCATCTACCCACATCATATCTCTGTCCTCAATCTCCATTCCTGCTGGTTCAGTCCTGCTATTATTTTTTAAGGACCCAAAGCATAAACAACCAAGAATTTGGATTTCTGAATGAACACTTCTAATGTTAAACTTGGTGGTTTCCTGTCATAGAAGCAGAGACTTAGTGATTCTGATGGTTCTGCAGTGCGGATCTTTCTTCTCTGGTTAGATTGAACATCTTCATTCCCTTCGACTGCAACATTCTATCTTCCATGCTCAGAATCTGCAAATTCTTTGAACAGTTTATTTTCAGCAGATTACAACAGGCCTTTCATTTTCTAGTCTGAGGAAAACCAAGTGGAAAGTGTGGGTTTTCTGCGGGATTTTTCTCCCCCTGTTTGCCCTCGTATTTAATTGAGGACTGTGGGAGATGGAACTCAGATGGAGGACTTTCTCACGCAGGCCCTTGCTTCCGGTGGGCACTTGTGTTCTAGATGCTGCTAGATGGAATCCTACTTGTCCTGTGTCAAATCACAGGTATTAGTACCTGGCTATTGCATAGGTGGCAGTAGTGGTCTCAACCCAAGACTTCAGAGAGAGATTTTGAGAGAATCTGAGACTTGGTCCCTCCACAGAGACCACCTCATGGTCCTCCTGCCACCCCGCAGCCCTCCTTCCCTTCCCTGATTGAGGGAGGGAAGAGGAGAGGAGGAATATGTAGTAGGTACGTTGCTCACCATGCTGGTATTCTCGGGGTGGGAAAACTGTCCATTCCTGATGAGATGACAAGTGTGCATGCTCCTCTTTTTGGAGCACCTCTGGAATCTCAGCATCCCACTCTGATCTCCCATACATTTTGTATCACCTTTGGTGCCTGTTCGCACCAATCTTGTTATTTTTGCAAAACCTCCCTTCTCTGCTAGACTATGAACTAGCTGAGGGTAGAGATCAGCAAATACTTGATCAGCAAATGTTTGTTGAGTGAATAAGTAAATGTCATTGCTGGGGGTCTCCCAGGGCCTCTATGCTAAAAGGAGGAGTGGTGAATTCATAGTTGGATTTGAGGAGGTTCAAATATTCCATGGGCCTTCTTTCCCAGCAGCGCCCTGTATTGGCTTCCTGTGGCTGACATAACAAATGACCACAAACCAGGTCACTTAAAACAGCAGAAACTAATTCTCTCACACGTCTGGAGACTGGAAGTCCAAAATCAGGTTGTTAGTAGGGCCTCTCTCCCTCTGAAGGCTCTAGGGGAGAATCCTTCCTTGCCTCTTCCGGGTTTTGGTGACTCAAGCATTCCTTGACATAGAGCTGCATAACTTTAATCTCTGCCTCCATCTTCACATGCCTTCTCCTCTTCTGTCTTTTATGAGGACACTTGTCATTAGATTTAGGGCCCACCACGTAATCCAGGATGAGATCATCTTGAGATCCTTAACTTAATTACATCTACAAAGACCCTTTTCCCAAATAAGGTCACATTCACCAGTTCGGGGGATTAGGATGTGGTTGTATCTTCTGGTGGACCACCATTCAACCTACCACGCCCCCAATCTTAGTTGTGCAAAAGGGGACTAGGTTTCAGAGGTTTACAGTCTTATTCGGAAAGACTAAGTTGAATTAGAGTTTGGTTCTGCCAAGTAGATAGGCAAGGACCATGACTGTCTCATGCCCCTCCCTTCAATTCCGCCCACACTTCCCCATTCTTGAAGAGAAGATGGATAGCTTTGACATTTCCTTTGCCTCTTCTTTCCAGTCTTTTTGTTCAAACAGGGAGCATCTTCCCCAAGGAACAGGGCCAAACACCCACATGACTTGCTAATTACTTGTGAAGATGCAACTGAAAAAAATACCTTCTTACTTAACTGTTCATTACTTAATAATACGTTAATTATTTATGAAAGACAGTTTGGAAAATGCCTTTTTGACTTCAGTCAGTATTTGAACTTCCTAAGAACTGAAGAAAGAATGAAATCCCTCCCTTTTTCAAAGATGGTTCTTATTTGCTCTGTGTCAGATCAAGTAGTTTCAGCAATGAGATTCTAAGTACAGCCCAGATGTAAGGCGGGCAGCTTCTTTGGAGAAGCCATTACCTTTTGTTTGTTTCTCTCATCGCTTGACTTAGTGATTTTTGTTTGGCTTAAGTCAACTCCTGACAGTACAGAATCAACCATTAAATGGGTTTTCAAAGGCTCGGTTCATGAAGGAGCCCCTGGAGCCACCTGAGGCTGGCCCTAGAAATAAACAGTGCTGAGTTGACCTTCTCACTTTCACTACAGAATCTAGGCTTTAGTGCTTGTGTCTAAGAAGGGAGAGAGTAGAGTGATTAGAATCAGAAGATAGAGATTTTTGTCCCCTTCGCTCACCAGTGAGTGACCTCAGATATGTCACTTTAACTTCTCTTGTCTTCAGCGTTCCTGTCTCACATTGGTCTAAAACTATCAATCCTCCTCTAGTTCTGAAAATCCAATGCTCCCTGTGACTCTGACTCATTTCTAGCTCTAAAATTAAGTTTCTACCATTGATATTTGTATCTAAATCATTTGCAAAACTGGTTTGGAAGTTGGAAATAAACTACAAAGTTACCCATCACTTTCTATGTATTCAATCCTTCTCCAAAAGCATATATGTGATATATATACATATATATTTACATTGTAGCTTAGAGTTCCAAGTTGCTTTAGACAGGGAAAGATCTTGGGTGTCGGGTCTTAGTTAACTCCATCTCTACACCTGGGTCCTGCGTACCCGAGATGGTTTTTCTTAAACAGGAAGTTGTCTAAGATTTTAGTGGGAAGGTAACTATATTACCAGTACGCTTCATGCTAACAGCAGCCCACATCTCAATGACTTAACACAATACAGTTGTCTGAATTGCTCACACAAAGTGCAATGTAGATGTTCCTGATCTGGAAGCTCTCCTGGGAGGAAAGCTGCTTCTTCTCCAGGCTGTGACCCAGATTTCCTCCATCATTTGGTTTCACTTCAGAGCCCATTTTTATGGCTTGGAAGAAAGAGAGAGAGAGGGAGCAAAGAAGATGGCGGCAGAAAATTATGTGGTTCCAACCGAACTGCGAAGGATGTTGGGAACACAGTCTTCCTGTGTGGCCAGGGAGAGGAAATAGGTTTGGTGAGCACGTGGTATTATCTCTGCCATAGTAATTCTACATCCTCCTTTGGAGTGATGAAGAACAGAGGCCAAATGCTTACCCTTCGCCCTCGTGATGTAGCTGGGTAGATCTCAGAAGAAACTTTGTAATTTCCATGGCACTCCTGAAGATATTGATCCAAGCTTGCCCTGTCATCATTCTTTACCACAGAAACATTATTTAACCCAAGACTGTAGTTTTATTCTTTGATTTGCATTGTGTGCTCCCAATGCCTCATGGGAATAAAATGGGAAATAATGTGGGTGACTGACAGCCTCTACTCACTGAGGCTTACACTTCCTTGTAAAAGGGCACCCAACCACATCTTAAGAGGTCGGAGGGTAATAATCATGACAATAGCCAATATCTATCAAGTGCCTACTATATACTTAGTACCACGGTGGGCATGCTTCAGATCTGCCTTATTTAATTCTCTCATTTAATCTTCAAGTCTTACTTTTACCCAGTGACTTGGAAACGGACTAATTGCTGACGTTGGATCTCTAAGTGATTTTGAGGAGAAGAACAATTAGAATTCCTTTTAAGGTGATCCCCTCGAGAACAGCAACCATTTGGATGGATAAGTTCTGATGGGTTTGTGAAAACATTGGTCACATGACCATAGAGTCCCATCTCAAGTGACTTGGTGGGGGCCTGGGGCTGGCCTGTCATCACTTCTGCTAGCAGATGGAGTTGCCCATCTGCTCTTCATTTTCGATATTGCCTGCTCAGCCGGCAACTGGCAGTCAGAATGTTGGAGAGATCTCCCTGACCATCTAACTGGACGGAACTGTCTGTCAAAAGTGGAGTGCGTCAGTATTCTCTTGGGGTCTCATGTTTTGGGGAGCTGTGCTTTGGGGGACACTGACTGAAGGGTAGCTGAAGTGGTTGGGAAAGGTGGCAGCAGTGGGTGCAGACACTTTATAGATGAAATTAACCTCCCTAAGCATCCTTCCTTCTCCTGGAGGTAGTGGCTGGATCTGTTCCTCATCCACCGAAATTGGGCTCCTATGCATTATTCAGATTTATCCTACATAAAGGTATGTGGTTGGGGGCGGTCTGAGTCCTTCCTTCTTTCCTCCACAGCTTCAGAGATGGCCCTAAAGATAAATTTCCCAGGGACTTTTGTGGGGCCGAAGTGGAGTGGATTTGAAGGTCGTAAAGCTGTTGGAATGGACACCTCATCTTTAGACAATGGGTACCTCCAGCACAAAGGATGTTTTTATTTGAGATGGACACTCAAAAATATTTTCAGAACAGGTTTTCAAGGGAACTTTATGCCACCAAGACAATGAGAGACATTTCCCCACACAGGAAGGGCTCTGTCTAGTGATGTGTGCCTTACTGTGCAGAGGTGATCAGAATCTGGGCCAATAGCTTTCTAAATTACAGCCTCTGCTTCAGTAGGTCATTAGGACTTGCGATGAAAATGGGCTAAAGCAAAATGTCTTTAAGGTGTAAAATCATAGCTTTCAGTTTCTGAAATACAGGTTAAAAAATCTTTAGTTCCATTCAACTATCCGGGGGGAGCAAGGAAGAGGCAACAGCCCTTTTCGGAGAAAACGGCGGGTTTGAACACAGGCCCTCAGCTGCGTACATTCATTCATCCTCTCCCAGGGCCTTTTTCTCGGCTGCGTGAATTTGGACGTGATGGCCTCATAACGCAGCCTCGAAAACAGAGCTGCCGTGGGAGGTGTGCGTCCTCTTCCATCCATTCGCGAGGCGCTGAGATGCTGAGCTGCGGGTTGCGAACATCCAGTAGATGATTAAATAAGACAAAACTGAAGAAATACCAGAGCGACTGATATTCACTCTTAAAGAGGGGAGTTGGTTGGTGACCTCGACTTTTTAGGAACATATACTCTGGGAGAGTAGCATAGACTTTCTCTCTGTTCTCTGATCAGGGATGGTCTTTGGTCTCAGCACTTACACTCCTGTGCTCTGACACCATCAGCGTCAACAGTCCCTTCCCTCCACCCGCACCCATATGTATGTCCTGGGCCTGGTATTTACAGGATAACCGAATAGAGCCACCAAACAAGTATACAGTATACCAATAGGGTTGTTTGATTTGAAAATCTTTCTCTAAATAGCCATTATAGCCATAAACTTCAGGAGATAGTCTAATGATGATCATAAAATTTAGTATTGAAAGTATCTATTATTTTTCTGAGAGATGCCCTCTCTTTATCCCAGTTGGGCTGAGTACATTTCCATGGTTAAAATTTCATGATTGCCTGTGTGTTGCTCAGGGTTTCATAACTTGTCAAGAGCTAAAGCCTGTCAGCTGGGAGCTCCTTTGGGGAATTTGATTTTATTAATACTTTAGGGTTAGTGGCCTTTAATTAATGTTAAATGAAAATGGGATTCTAAAGGCATTACAGAGGACTTTTCACTGGGGTGTCAAAATAATTTACGGTGATTAATAAGCTTTAAATGACCATCACGAGAGATCATTTGAGTTCCATTTTTATGGTAAGTCATTGCCTGGAATATCTTTATAATTTTTTAAAAAATGTGTCCTTGGGAAAAATTTCTGTCTGATCTTACTAGTAGGAAATGCAGCACTTCTGAGCAATGGGTATGTCCTTAAGGGGTGACTGTTAGAACAACATGCAAGAGCTATGTTGGTGGCCTGCCCTGTGCTATTATGGGATGCCGAGCCAGCTTTATTTATTCATCCCTTTTTCCTTCTACCCACCCTGCTCAACACACACACACACACACACACACACACACACACACACATTCACTCACACTTCCATTCTGGAGAAAAGTGGAGTATAAACAAATACAAGCTAACATTTACAGAGAGCTTGTCATGTGTAGGATGGTGTGCTATTTATAGGCAGCATCTCATTTATTTCTTATAGTAACTCCCTGAGGTCTTATTATTCTCCCCATTTCATGGATGAAGAAACCAAGGCCTACAGTGATTAATGACTTTCCAAGGTCCTCAGCTGGTAAGTGGCAGAGTAGGATTGAAATGAGGTGATTGTCAGAACTCAGAATCAGCATATTATACTGTTTTCAAGGATAAGCAGGTAAGATTTCATACCCCTGCTCTCCTGTGGGCAGGCCTGGGACTCAGGGCGGGTCTCTACCTCCATGAGGAAGCAGAGCAGGGCAGGGGACCAGAGCAGAGGCTCTGTGAAGCACACTAGGCATGCTCGATGGAGGGAGAGGCTACGTCACGGTGGCCACCAGGGTAGCCAGGGCCAGTGGGTGCCCCTTCTTACCCAGCGCTGATGGGCAAGCAGCTGAAGGGGAACGCTGGCTGCTGGCAGAGGGCTTTGTTGAGAAAAGATGGCAGTCTTGACTCCACCCTATTTCGTAAACATTGTTCAACATTTTTGCTATAATGTTCTCCTTTCTGTATTTTTATGTAACACATTAAAAATGGGCCTGCAGCCTCACATGGAAGATTCGAGGCAGTCCTGGCTCACCCTTTCCTGGACCATCCAGTGCCAAGTTTTAACTCAGCCTGCTCTGCCCCTTGCCTGCCGCCTCCCTCGGGGTGTCTGGCCCCTCTCCCACCTGTGTGGCAAGTGCTTTTCTCTCTGAGGGATACAACTCCTTTGCCGGAGACCTGGAGGCCAGCATAACTAGGACACTGAGTGATCCCGTGGAACTGCACCGGCTACTTTTATCAGGAAGCTTCCAGGTGCCGGCAGGTGTTTGAACTGCACATTCAGCATCTTGTGTATCCCTCACAGCACCCTGTTTCTCTGAAATCTGTTTCTCCCGCTATAGTCACGGGAAGATGTCTGCAGCCACACACACACAGAAACACACACACCCCGGGTGGGGGTATGTGTCGATCACGAGTCTTTAGATGATTTGAGTCTGCTTCTCTCCGGGATCCTGGGTATTGGAGAGCTCGGTGGCCATAACAAGGAAGCTAATGTAACTGGGTCCCTGTGTGGGCCAGACTGTCCGTAGGTAGACTCGTTATGTCCACTCTGTGTCACCCTGGTTGTCACCCTGTCTTACCCTGTGAGGGGATTGGAGCCCTTATCACGGTTGTTGTTTTCCATCCCTGTGTGTGATTTCTGGATCACCGTCCACCTTCACCCTCAGCTGTGGGATCCAGATGGACAGGGACCGTTTCCCTTGCTCCACCATGCTGCCTCCAGGGCTGGGGGCGTCTTGGGTCCTGCCTGGCCCTTGGGAACGGTGGCCTGCGTGGGTGAGCGTGTGTGTGAAGGGGAATCAGATGGTCTGCCCCGGGACAGGCTTGCCGGGGATCCTGGCAGACCTGGCAGACGCTCTCTGTAGGCGGATGCCATCTCACCCCCGTGCCTTGTTTAGAAGAGAGACGCTGACTGTCACCTGAGGATAGGAGTCGGAGAGACTGCTGGTCCTTCAGTTTGCCACGAGTTGACCACGACTTGCACTCCCATCGTATCTGCCAGGACGTGGGAGCTGCTGAACTTCAGAGCTGAGAAAAGTAGATGTCGCCATAGAAACCGTCCGCTTAATTGGTTGAACTTTATAATGGGCTCTCCTGAAGAGGCCTGGTGATCAGAAACTGTTTTCTCTCAGGTCCTGGGGGCTGGGGAGTTACTGTGACAGCTCAACCTTTGATATTCCTGCCCTCCCTGGGGCCAGACTGCAGCTCCTTCTTTCCTCTTGTCTGTGTGTGTGTAGGATGTGTGCACCCTTGCACACAACCAGGTTTGTGCTGTGGGCGTGTGTGTCTCTCCAGGCGTGTGTGTGTTGGGTGTGAATATATGTGTCTGTGCCTGGGTGAGTGGGTCTGTGTGTGCACGGGTGACTGCGTGTTTGTGTGTGTATTCATGACTGTGTGCACCCTCGACTGTGTGTTTGTGGAAGTGTATGTATCAGTGAGTGCACGTGGATGTCTGTACGTGTGTGTGTCTCTGTGCACACATAGCTGTGTGGGGCGGGGGGGGTGTATCTGGCAGCATGTGCCCGTGTGTGTGTGTCTCTGTGTGTGTCTGTGTGTGTGTGCCTCTGTGTGTGTGTGTGTGTGTCTCTGTGTGTGTGTGTGTGCCTCTGTGTGTGTGTGTCTGTGTGTGTGTCTCTGTGTGTGTGTCTGTGGTGTGTGTATGTGTGTTTGTGTGTATGTCTGTTTGTGTGTCTCTGTGTGTGTGTCTCAGCGTGTGTGTCTCTGTGTGTGTGTCTCTGTGTGTGTGTCTCTGTGTGTGTGTCTCTGTGTCTCTGTGTGTCTCTGTGTCTCTGTGTGTGTGTCTCTGTGTGTGTGTGTGTATCTGTGTGTGCTTGAGTGACCCCCCCTCCCCCGCCCGTGAAGGAGATGGTGGCGTGTCGTGCTGCCATTGCTCCGCATGTTGATATTATCACCTCGGCTTCCCAAGTCTGGCAGGAGACGCAGAATTAAACACAGACGCTCTGGTGCCAAAACAAAATCGTGAAAAGATTTGAAGCCCCCGTTCCCTAAACTTGCAGCCTAGCAAACTGGGAACAAGCCCGGCTTTGTTTTATTTCCTGCATTGTACGGGGGCTTCAAATCTTTTCACGATTTTGTTTTGGCACCAGAGCGTCTGTGTTTAATTCTGCGTCTCCTGCCAGACTTGGGAAGCCGAGGTGATAATATCAACATGCGGAGCAATGGCAGCACGACACGCCACCATCTCCTTCACGGGCGG
>NW_020837955.1:35453611-35544362 GCF_003676395.1 Aethalodelphis obliquidens | reverse complement strand
CTGTGTGTCTCTGTGTCTCTGTGTGTGTGTCTCTGTGTGTGTGTGTGTATCTGTGTGTGCTTGAGTGACCCCCCCACCCCCGCCCGTGAAGGAGATGGTGGCGTGTCGTGCTGCCATTGCTCCGCATGTTGATATTATCACCTCGGCTTCCCAAGTCTGGCAGGAGACGCAGAATTAAACACAGACGCTCTGGTGCCAAAACAAAATCGTGAAAAGATTTGAAGCCCCCGTTCCCTAAACTTGCAGCCTAGCAAACTGGGAACAAGCCCGGCTTTGTTTTATTTCCTGCATTGTACGGGGGTAGAACAGTCTGGAGCCACATTGGTTCTGATAGAAGAGCTGACTCAAAGCCAGGGAATTTAAAATTGCTGAAACCCAAGGCAGAATGGAGACAGCAAGATGTGAGAGGAAAGGAAAAAAAGCCTATAGGGGAGGGGGAAAAAGACATTAGGAATGAGTTAGGAATGAGGAGAAGTGGCAGCCCAATTTTGGAGAAGTATAGACGCACAAAGAGGAAAAAAATGTTAGTTCAGGCAAAGAAACCCGGCAGAGGTCGGCAGCCTATGATCTTGCTTTGCCCTGGGTCCTGGGCCAGCTCAGTGGGTGGTACTGACAATAAAAAGGGGCAGGAGGAACCAGGTCCACCTGAAAGTGTTCTCATGTCCAACCCTTCATTTCACGTCTGCGGAAACGAAGGCCCGGTTGGAAAGCCACGTCCCTGGCTCACAGGGGTCTGGGGCTGAGCAGCCTGGGGCCTGGGGACTCCCAGTCCAGAGCTCCCTGCACCTTGGGGTCCTAATGGGAGGCAAGAGTGGGCTTCCCCTGGGGTCTCCCCATGCGCTCCGGGCTGCCTTGCTGCCTCATTGCTTCACTTTCTGAAAACAAGCTTTTCTCTTTTATTTGGAGCCGCTGATCTTGAACTGGCCTCACCTGAGTTATCTGGTTTTTATTTTAAAAATTGTGTTCGGCATGATGATATCAACCAGGTTGTGTTTTCACTGATTATGACTAAAGAGTTTCTTCTTTTTTTTCCCCCTTTATCCGCCCCGAGGGAATTGATGACAATAGTTCCCCGAACCTGCAGATCCCAAGGCGGCTGGCCTCCAGGTCAGTTGTGACTGTGAAGTAGAAGAGGTCTGTGGGGGGGGGGGGGGGGGGGGAAAGGCCGCGGGGGCGGGGGGGGGGGGGGGGGGGGGGGGGGGTAGGGAAAGGCCTCAAGAGCAGAGGTGGAGAGTCAGGGGTTAAGGAAGAATCGGTCCACTGCCAGGGGTGGGCGTCTGGGCCAGCTGGTAGAACTTGTCAGAGGCGCATCACCAGCCCCTCGAAGCCTAGGTAGTTACCCCTGAGGCATGTCCTTGAGACCACATAGGGCCCAGAGCCTGGTTCCTGCTCTTGGACTGGGCCTCTCTCCCTAGAGGTCATTCGGCCAGAGGGATGGGATTTCTCCCGCTCTGCTCCAACCCTTCCTCCAGGCTCACCCTCCTGGAATGGCCACATCTGTATAGAAGACCAGCCCTTCCCAAGAAGAGGCCCTTGCTCCACTCTGAGGGCTGTAGGCTGTGGGCGTTTTAGCAATGACCGCATCAGCCACTGACTTCACCACTCTCACTCCATCCTGTAGACGCCCCCTAACAGCCTTTAAAGCCAAATTTCTAATCTGCTCAGGTTCAAATGATAACTCTTCCCTCTGTTATCTTCTGCCAAGAAAACTTTGGATTATAAATCTCCTTTATTGGGGCTTGTAAAATGGATTGGGGTATATTCATAGAGGAGAATACTCTGTAGCTGCTAAAAAGAATGGAGCAAATTTATATAAAGGAAAGACATTCACAATATTATTCCTGATTCTTTTACTTTGTTAAGTGAAAAAAGTCAGCTGTAAAAGAGCATGGATTATTTGATTCCATTTTTATTACATAATGAGTGTATGTGACTGGAAAGCCGTATATACCAAACTATTAGCAATAGTTGTCTTGAGGAGGTGGAGGTTGGAAACTTGGAATTTTTACTTTATGTGTCTGTTCTCTCTCTCTCTCTCTCCCTCCTTCAATTGATTCTATTGAGCATAGTTTTTAAATTAAAAAATTTCCATCTAAGATGGCAGGAGTTCATGGTAAGCCCCCCCCCCCCCTTTTTTTTTTTTATCAGTGAGAAGAACACAAGGGTAAGTATTTAGGAGACCTGGCTTTTCTCCTAGCCAGGGGTTTTAAATCTTTTTTGTGCCATGGACCTTTTTGACAGCCTGATAAAGAAAGAGGATTCCCTTCTTAGAACAGTGCTTTAAATACATAAAATCAAATACACAGAATTAAAAAGGGAGCCAAGTGTATTGAGATATAGTTATCAAAATATTAAAAAAACAAATTTATGATATAATAGTATATGTTCTTCTCAATGCATTAAAATACAAGATCTAGCTGCAGGTCTCATAACTACTATAATTTAGCATTAGCAAGAGCATATGTGATATTTTGAGAAATCTGTAACCAGTGAATGTTACATGAAAATATATGTAATTGCCATTAGTGACAGAGTCAGATATGGTAATACTGCTCTGGTGTTGTTTTCCTTTATAAGTGAAGGAAATGATAAATTATAGTTAGGGGCACTGAAAATGAAGATGTAAAAAATTTTCCCATCCAGTATCACAGAGCTCTGTTTGAATTTCCCAGGCTGAGAACTCATGCTCTAAACTAGCAGAGAGACATTGAATCATATTATTCCCTCTCTCAGAGTCTCAATCTCTCTGTGAAAGGAGGACTTAGCTATGGCACATGTGTATCATCTTAAGTGTCGACTGTAATTGATTAATAGTGACTTGGTGAGGCATGTTGAAAACATTACCGAGATCACCTCTGAGATCCACTGGAAAGGATGCCATGAGTACTGGGTGATGTCTGCCAGGGGCATGAAATGGAAGAGAGGGGAAGAGTATGCGTGGCACAGACTGCCATCCCTGGACTAGAAGGAACCTATGGTCCCTTCCAGCTCTGATATTCTAATCAGCCTGAAATTAACTATTCTCTTCTGTCTCTAATGAAAAATATCTCCTGTCCAACAAAAATAACAATATCAAGGATTGTCAGTCCTTCCTGAGGGGTGTGTGTGTGTGTGTGTGTGTGTGTGTGTGTGTGTGTGTGTGTGACATGGGCCCCCCCCACCCCCCTAGACCACATCTTCTGATAGACTTTTCATGAAATGAAATTGTAAGCATTACCTCAAGTTTCAGCAATAGAATGGTTACTGGGAACAGATTGTCTAGAAAGAAAACAAGAATTAGTAAACACAGTCTTACAAATGAGCCATCTGGAGATTTATTTACATAAGAAAAGAGGGAAGCTTTGGTATTTTCATGCTGGGGTTTATTTCTCCTACAAGTAGCCACAGGGGTGTATTTGTCATGAACGCACAGTGAGCATTTTAGCAAAGATTGCTGAAAGCATGAAAAAACAATGCTCATTTGGTTGGCTATTTGGGCAATGGGAAGGAGAAGAGAGAGAGTGGAAGGTCTAAAAAAAAAAAACACCCATACTTTTTTTTTTTAAACACTCAACAAACCAATGCTTATTGAACAGGCTTTGAGTCAGGCATTTTTACTAGCTTTCCTCTCCTAGACAGAATAAAATTTAGATTTGTACAAGATCATCAATTTTTCAATGTGTTTTTAACCCCTATTTATTTCTTTCATATAGGGAGAGGGGGGATACATTGTAGTCATTTATACATTAACACTATAAGTCCTTCCTCACAGATGTTGACATTTAAGTGTCAGGAGACTGGATGTATTACAAGAAAAAGGCATTGAGCTGAAAGACAGACAACCCCACACTTTTTGAATGAAATTTAGCATACGGTATTTCAAAATAGCTTCAATGCATTCACACCCTAATTTTAAAATTACACATTATCCCCAAAGTTTCAAATGAGAATGATTTTCCCATAACAAGATCAAATTTGGAGGCATTGAACAATCTGCAAATGAAGGAGGACCACAGAAGAATGCTAGGGGATCAAAACCTTGACACAATTTGACTCGCAGTGGGAAGAGTGATCCTTGACCCCAGAGAGCCCCCTGGGTGTCAGCCCAGCTCTGCAGAGCCACTTAGCCCCCTCCTCTTGCTTGTCCCTTTCCCACTGTTCCCTCAGGAAGTGCACATTGAAATAGTCCTCTCTTCCTAGGAGACCAGCCATAGAACCTCTCCTCCTATCCACCCGGGAGTGTTCGTCCTTGCAGGGTGGACACCACAGAGTAGATAAGAGATGGATGGGGAGGAGCCCATGGGTGATGCACTTACTAAGCCCTCAATTTCCCACTGTTGGATGACACAAAAGAGGTCCAGGTTGCATTGCTTGCTACACCTGCAAAGTGATAGTCTGGATAAAAATAGTCCCACCGTGTCTGGACAAGCAGTGTTTGGCCAATAAAATACAAATTAATAAGACAACAGTTGGACTGACTTTATAGAAAGATAGCTTTGTGCTCCTGGACTGGGCTGGGTTGTAAAGTCTCTTACGTGTTTGCCTGGATTGTGTAGCTCAGGGCACCAGTTCTTTATAGGGGCAAGAAGAGGCAAGACTGAAAGGGCTGAGCAGCTCTGCTGCCCCAGGGCTCCTGCAGTCAGAAACAGCTGCAAGGAGGATGGGAAGTGAAGCTTGAAGAATGAACACAGCTGGAAGGCACCCAGCAATTCAGAGCCATCAGCATGGAAGGTAATTACCTGCCAACAAGTCTCTGATGTATACCTGCAGGGGTGTGTGTGTGTGTGTGTGTGTGTGTGTGTGTGTGTGTGTGTGTGTGTGTGTGTGTGTCTTTACAGGCAACTTGGGGGCATATTCCATACTCCATACCTGGGCAAGAGGGGGAAAGGCTCATAAATAAATATCCAGAACCCTTGTATTGTAAGCAAATCTGCAATTAAGCTTGAAAATGTGGGAGATGTAAGGAAAAACAAAATTTGAAATGTAGGAAGGTTCTGGAAGAGGCAGAACCAGAGCAGTGCTTTGGGCCAATGTCTGGCTTGGAGATGATTCAGAACGGGTTATGAAGGAGTGTATGATCAACTGACCAACTTGACTGAAGGGAATTATAAGAAGAAAAACAGCTAGTATGGATGGCAAACACTCGGCCTGGCTCTGGGGCTAAGACCCTTCATGACCCATCTTGCTGTAGGTACTCCTTGTGGATCCATTTCCCAGAAGAGCATCGTGAGAGAGGGTAGGTAAGCGGCCCAAAGCTATACAGCTAGTGGGCGGTAGGGCTGGGATTTAAACCTACATCGTCTGACCCCCAAAGCTGCCTTCTTAGCTCTTACTTAAGCAAAGGTGACCTTGACCTTATGGAAGTGACAAACAGGAGGCCATGTGAAGTGGGAGGAGCCTTGGAGTAGGATAAGAGCCCAGCTCATGAACCTAAGACCCTTCAAAATATTGGGCAAAGTCATCATTACTTTGGTATGTTCTTCCTGGTGTCATCCTCATTACAACCATTCTATCATCACCATTGTATGGAATAGGACGATAATGTTGTAGCATATTGGATTTTGTTTTTCAGACTCTTAAAAGGATATTTACAGGGCTGTGAAAGTGACCTCAGACAATAGTGAAATTGGGTAGTCTTCCAGTTCAGTGATTCCAAACGTGAAGGAACTACTGGTGATGTGTAAAAGTTGTGCAGGCTGTACTTGTATCCAGTGTTGATGAAATGCATAATGTCAAAAACTGATCTAAATTTAGAAATGCTTTTAAATGAATTTGTTCATTATTGTTATGACACCATCTACACATATTTGAAAACAGTCATATGTACATGGAGGAGACAACAAGATTACTTAGATCACAGACCAGGCTTCCTGGGCAAGGGTGGTTAGGAAGGTATGTTTCCATCCTAAAATGAGAGAGGAACGGGTACTTTTCAAGTAGCACAAAGGTGTTTGTCTCCTTAGCACCAAATGGACCTCTTGACTTTCTGTGCAATCTAACATGATACCATGAATCCCATATGATTCGTTCAAGAATGAAAGTTGAGCTTGAGGAAATAGTGGTCTAATTTGACCATTAAGGATGTCAGGCTAAGAGTCTGACTCTCAGGTGAAGTAATGGATACGACTTGTTCCAGCAAAGTTCATTCCAGAACACATGACTTCAGAGTCAGGCACGGGAAGATGTAAGTTCAGGACCCGTTTTCCACTTCCAATTCCTATTATCGAGAGCCTCCTCTGGTTCCTTGATGATAGCAGTTGGGGGAAATGTGATCTATGGAGAAATGAAGCCTGCAGCTCTACTGATGGGGTGCATAGATGTTTCTCCCCCAGCCTCCCATTTCCAGAGGCAGAATTGGTTCTGCTTCATTCACTCTTGCTTTTTCAGTCCTGATGCCAGGAGCAGCAAATTCCACAGGCACTTGGTAGAGTTTTATCTGATTGTCCCTGCCAGGGACCGACAGTGTAACTCATTGCTGACGGAAAGGAGAGGTAACGTAATACTGATATTATGCTACTTTTCCATGGAGGCCCATAAGTAAGAATCACGCTTGTTATCCATTCATCTTTTTCCCTTTCTGAAGTTTGCAAAATTCAACCAACCAGAACCAATTTGTGTCCTCTGTCATCATTTTAGAACTCACGGTGTTGGAATTTTCTAACATTCCTGGTATTTTCAACTTGAGTGCCAAATGATCTCTTAGAAATGAATGATCTCTTCAATCTGCAGATACAGAGACAGGAGACATTATGTCTTCCTCTGTCTTGACACATAAATACCTACCCAGAGAGGACAAAAGTGTTAGTGGTTTCCTCTCACTTCTGCCATTACATGAACTTGAATGAGATTGCATTACGAGCAGCAATTCTGTCTTCCGTTGCGAGGACAATATTATATATTTGGCTAAGTTTTTGGAGAGAGCGCAAGTGGTAAGGATTCAACAGTTATTGTGAGGAGAATCTAGTAGGCTTACGGTTTCAACTTGTATTGGGGCTCAACTTTTGGAAGACAGCCTATAAAAATAGCAATTTACAGGAAAAAAAAAAGCAGGTCCTGAGGCATTTGGTCGGGGCAGACATTAGTTCTATTTAGGGCTTAAACCAGCCCACAGTTAATTGTAGGTCTCTTGCACTAGCTTGTAGGAGCAGTAAAAGCATGTAATTCAAGCTAATCTGATGGGCAAATGAACTGGGTGCTTTGTGCCAAGTGAGACCGTGAAACAAAAGGACACATGTGTTTTCAGGAAAAAAAAAACCCTCCAACACAACATAGTTTCAACTGTTGCACACATGAAACCCTGGAGAATTCTTTGGAAGTTTTGTCATTTTAGAAAAGGACCTTGGGGGTACAGCAATGAACCTCTGGAGCCTAGAGCTCTCAGTTACCTGGGCAGTGAAGGACGTGGCCTGGAATAATTGGGGGGCAGCTTTCAGAGAAGGTTTATTTCAATTGATTGTCAAAGCTTTTTTTATAAAGCGCCCCTGTCGGATAGGTCTTGGCATTCATTTTCCTTGACTGTGCTTTAGAATCAACCCAGGTCCCATCCCTGTTAATTCTGATTTAATTGACCTGGGGTGGGGCTCAGGAAGCATTGCTTTCTAAAAGTCCCCCCAGAGGGTTTGCAATGTGATGATGACAGTTATAGGATTCAGAACCCCTGATCTAGCAGCAGATATGACTTAAGGAGGGTGAGCTAGTGGTTGAGGTGAATGGCCTTACTTTTAGCTACCTGCAGGGGAAGTGACGCACAGGCAACCATGAGGTTGTAAATGAGTATTTGACACTTTGCAATGGTGCCGTCTTGTCCATGTTGTGGGATTTGTGTTCCTGGGGAGTTAACGCACAGGTGATTTTTCTAATGTCATTTGTCCAGAGACTGACTTCCTTAAGCAGAAATGTAATGTGACCCTAGATCAGACCAGCTCTAATGTGCTACCTGCCAGAGCAAGTCCTCCAAGGAGATGGCCCTGACCTTCCTCCTTTGATCTTGAGTCTCAAATCAGGCTTTAGTACATCCTTTCCCTGGCAGGGCTGCCCTCCTGGGGTCCAAGGTGTATCTGTTGGTAAGTTGCCTTTAGGATAGTAAAACAATCAGGCAGTTTCATCATTTAAGTCAGAAATTATCCATTTCAGCAAAAATGTGTTAAGCCAGTAGTTTAAAAGATATGTTAAAACGGTAGTCAGTGTGCTTTGAATACATTTTGCTAACTTAAACCAATTATGTAAAAGCTGTGTTAAAATCAGGCCTTTGGTTTTTACCATTAAAAGAAAAACTTGAGAAGGCAAAAAAAATTTAATACCAAAAATGTATAATTTGGACTGAACTACAGGATTAGAATCCTCAAAAATTGGAGGCAGAAAGTTAAATAGTAACTCAAACATAATCTATTACATGGCTTGAAAATGAGATTTTTTTAAAAAAACATGCTACTGATTAATAGGGTTCATCAGAAAGGACACTAAAAAGAGAAGGCAGTCTTGTCTGTTGCAGACTAAATATTAACCCCACATTAGAGAAACAATGGGTAGATTGTTTTTATACTCTAGATGTTTATATATATACTCCAGAGTATAAAACAATGGGTATATTGTTCTGTCCTCTAGATGTTATAAGTGGAAATTGAAGTAATTACTATGACTTCATATTGAATTAGCAAGTCAACATAAAAATTGTAAATGTAAAAATTGTGATCTCACTGGAGGGCATAACAAGCAACATCATCCATGCCCTCAGGTGTGCAGTTAAGGTTCTTAGATCAGGTAAACAAGGTATGAGAAGGTGGATGGCAAAAACAACTTCTTAACAAACATTTAAAATAGGAACAGAACATTCATATACAGATAGGAGCTTGCGAGTTGGTAACTTTGGTAATTTTGCCGGTATTTTAATTTACATGAATTTCCCAGAGGAATCTGAACAACAGGACTGAGAGGGCTCCATCCCAGGGTCCAAGAATAGTTCATTCCTCCCACCCTCAATAAATATCCTCGGAACACCTACTCTGTGCCAGGTGACACCACAAGGAACATTTATGGAAGTAGGACTCTATGTTAGTCAGGGATCTCCAGAGAAACAGAGCCAATATGACTTGTTTATCTGTCTCCATCTCCATCTCCATCTCTATATCTATCTCCGTCTCTGTCTCCATCTCCATCTCCGTCTCCATCTCCATCTCCGTCTCCATCTCCATCTCCATCTCTCACTAGATTTCCATTCTGTCTCTTGGGAGGAAATTATATGTGAGAAAGATCAGCCTCTTTTTTCTGTTAAGACCTTCAGCTGATTGGATGAGGTCCACCCACATCATGGAAGGTAGTCTGCTTTATTCAAAGTCTAATGATTTAAATGTTAATCTCACCTAAAAAATACCTTCACAGAAATATCTAGAATAATGTTTCACCAAATATCTGGGTATTATAGTCTGGACAAGTTGACACATCAGATTAACCATCACAGAGAGACTCCTTGTTGTGTGTAGGATAAAAGAGTCTGGATTCTGAGTGGTGGGCTCCTCGGTCCACCTTGCTGGTCCATGCGTACCCCTCTCACTCTGTCATTCCCAGGGAACATTTGATGATGCTCCCTGAGGGCCCGTGGATGGGTGTTACCAGATGAGGCCCAGTAGGCAAGGAAGGGGGCTGATCTTTCTCACATACAATTTCTTCCCAAGAGATAGTATGGAAATCTAATGAGAAAAAATTAGCAGAACAAGTGTGGGATTCAGAAAGCAGGAGGAACCTCTTTTGTTACTTCTTTGTCCATCAAATTATTCTCATCACTAAGTTTATTATGCAACCACATTTTGACTCTCAGCTAGAACAGTGTTTTCTTCCCCACCTTTGACTAGGGGTGTCCGGTGGTCATTATTTTAAACATAAATAGGACAAGTAAAAGTGTAGCTGGTGATGCAAGTTGATTAAAGGAATTGTTTCTCATAACATTTGTATGATTGAACTTAGTTTTTCTAATCTTTTCTATATGATAGCGTTTGAAAATTTGGGAACATGGAGGAAAAAAATAAGTGTTCCCACCATAATAGCACAATGATTTATACTTTTGTGTGGTCACTTTTAGTCCTTTTTCAGATACATACATTTGCTTGCATGATTATTATAGAGTCCATATATTTTTATTCTTTCCCCATTAACATTTTATCATAAGTACATTTCCATGTCTTTTATAATTAGTCTTTATGGAGTCATAACATTTCATCAAAGGGATGTAGCATAATTTAATTAACCAACCCTTACTGTTGCTTATCGAAGATGCCTCAAGTCTTTTGCCGTTACAAATCACGTTGCAGTGGTTTGCATTTCTTTAGGATAAATTCCTACGAACAGGATCCTGAGCCAAAGGACATGAACATTTTATGGCACTTAACGCATATTGCTTTTGTCGGATTTGATTGGAATGTGTGGATTTTTCTAAGTTTTTTTTGTTTGTTTCTTTATTTCTTTGGTAATGACCTTATATTACCACCTCTGGTTTCCAACAACAGATGACCATCCCAACTTCCTGATTCCTTCAGTGATATCTTTCTGACAAAAATAACCTTTGAGGCTAAAAATGTCCATACCTAGTCCTAGCTTGAGAGAGATTTATAGCTTGGAAAATCTGAGTAGAATCTCTGCAGTCATTTTTCAACCGAGAGTGGAAAAAAACTACATTTCACACTTAAAAGCAATTTGGAATTTATTTTTGGTTCTTTGATAATTCAGGGAGATTTGGAAATGCTTCACATCTTATTGCTTCTCAGCATAATGGAAGACGAGCCCCAGGTTGAGAAGTTTAAGGAATAGTAGTTAGAATTTGGAGCAAACCTTTTAGAAAACAGAAGTTAATGGTGCTATTATCTCTTTACAAAGAGTTTATTTTCATTTTGTGTTGCAATCTTTGGAGCTTCATGTTAAACATCAATGTTAGTTCTACTTTCTTTGGTGTAGTCTGGTAAATTTTAATACAAGGAAGTAATGTATTTAAAGGAGTCAATTTAAAAATTGATGTTAGGCACGGTGCTAACCTTAAGTATCAGGAGTAAATTACTTGTATTGTGGGGAAATTATTTATACTTGGACCCATATGTTTTTTCACGTCTCGTATAAATGGAATCATACACGAGGTGGCCTTTTGTGACTGGCTTTTTTCATTTAGCACAGTGTTTCTGAGGCTCGCCCATGTTGTAGCGTGTATCAGATCTTTGTTCCTTTTTATAGCTGAATTATATAGATATGCCACACTTTATTTATCCACCCATCCGTTCATGAACTGCTTCCACTTTTCAGTTCTTATGAATCATGCTGCTATCAATATTCATATACAAGTCTTGGGTGGATATATGTTTTCACTTCTCTGGGATACATACCTAGAGGTGGAATTGCTGTGCCCAATGGTAAGTCCAGGTTATCTCTTTAAGAAACTGCCCATATGTTTCGTGGCTCACACATGGAGATGGACAGGGTTATGTGTAGGTCTGTTTGTGTCAGTTTGGGTGAAGGGAATGACCCAGGCTGAGGGTAAAAAAGTAAAGTGGTAGAGGAGTGCCTCAGACCAAGGAAATTTTAACGAGGGTGGTTTTCCATAATAAAGTGTTCATTCAGAACAATCTCTTCAGTTTTTAAGCATATTTATTTGTGTCATAGTGAAGTTGTAGTAGGATATTAGTGGTCTGAAAGTTTTTCTGTGATCCACGTATGAAGCTTCCTATAATTTTAAATGCCTCATTTACTTTTTAGGAATTAGCTTTTGCATTGGAAAGCAAATACCACCCCTATCCCCTCCTCAAGCTTTTCTCAATGAATATCCTGTTTGGGCCTTCTAATAAAAACAATCTCTGTGCCTGCCTTCTGTTAAATACACTAATGTTGATTCCTTGAGACCCAGTGAGGGAAACCGACAGTTCACCAAATGTTTGAACTCTCCCTGAATTCTGCTGTGTATGTGAAGATTATAATAAAATTGGTTTATTTTATGCAAAATCCCTTCAATAACACGGGAGACAGTGTTTGGGGAACATTTCTGAAATTGACATTTAATAAATCTAAGAAGATATATTATAAGTATGTTAATGTTACTATCAGATGCTTAATTTTTTACTTTTAAATATCTGAATATGAATACCTTAGGAATTTGGTGTTAGCCTCGGTATTAAACCCAAGATGGTGAATTCACATGGACGTTGGCCATGAGGATACCTTTTCCACTTCTTTAGTAGAAAGATGATATTTGTGTAATTATAGTCCTAGGTGGCATTAACTACAGAATTGAAGGTTTGGCTTCCTTCTGGCAAACAAACCTCAGTTTTTGACTTGATGCTCGTACTGCTTGCTTGTATAATCATGCTACATGTGAAGGGTGGAAATTAGGGTGTAGGGTTGCTGATTCGTATTCCATGAACTGAGTTTTCCTGTGCCAGCCCAGAAAAATCTTAGCATTGCTGAAGTGTCCAGTTTTCTTGTGGCTTCTCCAATGCCCTGTAAGTGATCCAGGAGAGGCAGATTTTGGTACATTCCAGCATAAGGTCTAATTATGGACGTAATGATTGGTGAACATTTAAAGCAAAAGCCTAAATACTAAACCTGGACCTTCTTGTTTTTAAATTAAAAGGTCAGTAACCCAGTGTCAACAGTTTTAGACAGCTTGGGTTATACCTCTAAGAAATAATCGAAGTCAGCAAGAAAAAACAAACCCAGACCATTCTGTTGCTTCTAAGTGAAGGAATCCAGTTGTCTTACGTGTTGTAACTGACACGATTTGACATGCTCATATTTTTTTTAAGTCTTTGGGTTTTGAATAATTGCTTCTTGTAGAAAGCCTATATTTTCTGTACTCTGTGGTTGCCAAGCTGTACTTGACTTTTAAAAGAGAGTCAGAGGAATGTATCCTTGTGAGAAATTGCTGCCTTGTGTACAAATGAGAGGTTTCATGATCTTTGAAGCTACGAAGGCCAAATCTGGCTTAGAAACCCCATCACCAGGCTGCATTTTATATTCTTCATTGCTTTACTAAACTGAACTGCCCTTCTGTCGGAAGTGAAAAAAAAAAAAAAAAAAGATGTAATGAAGAGTTGGGGTTTAGATAAATGATTTTTCCCACCTGGCTCCGAAAGCAGAAAGTTCTCCTTGACCACTGCAGTCCAAAAGTCAGGCAGAATGACGAGCAGCCCCTGCCCTAGACCCGTGGTTCTCAACTGGGGAAGATTTTGTCCCCCAGGAGCCACCAGGCTATGTCTGGAGAGACTTGGGGTTGTCATAACTGGAGGGGAGTGGAGCCTCTGGCATTCAGTGGGGAGAGACCAGAGAAGCTGCTAAGCATCCCACACTGTGCAGGACAGCCCCCCACTACCAGGAATTATTCAGGTGGAGAGATGCTGACTTGGAGAGGTTACTCTTAGGACCAGGTGTGAAGTTTCCTGTTCTACTGTTCACAGAGGGACAGAGAACAGAAAAGAAGATCCAGTGTCTTTTTTCCAATAAAATGTTCGCTTTTTTTTGGCACCTCATTTCTTGGGGCTGCTCTTAAAGAGAGCGCCAGGGTAAGAAATGTGAAGCCAGCTCCGCACGTGCAGAAGTGCAGTGGAGCCAAAGGACGCGCAGGCACACCGCTGGTGTCACGTGACTTTAGCCCTCTCCCTCCGCTGCTCAGCGAGCCACGGGCAGGATCCTACAGGCCTGGACTTAATTTCTTCCTTTGTTTGTCAAATGTTTCGTAAAACGCTTTTGCCTCAGGTTAACATTCTTCTTATTCGTTGGAAAAAAAATGTTTTTTTTGGTGAGGAATTATCCTTTAAGCCTTCACCTTTCTTGGAAGGGAAACACTTTGACAAACATTATAAAGCGTCCAAAGTCACCGTAACCTCTAGTCTGTTTGGAACCTTGCTGACATGTGAGTGTTTCTATTTTCCTTAGCCATGTCTACAGGGAAGCACAACCGCTTTCACCAGTTTTCTAGAGTCAAAATGTCCAAGCATTCTGGGGGCCAATTGTGGTTTGTGAAGAAACGTGTAACCTCGGTTGGCCTCCTCCCCAGTTTCTGAGCCCTGATCCCACTGCTGATTCTTGGGGTTACTCCAGGCAGGAGAAAAGTCAATGAAACTCATTCATACTAAGATGTTCGTGTTCTTGCTGACTTCGCTCCTTCACTTTTTAACAAAAGGCTTAGAGAGAACGACACAAGCTAAAAGGGTGATTGTCCGCCATGGTTGTTTCAGAAGTTGTTGGCGGTGGTGGTGGTTGGGTCGGGGGGAGACGTCTTGGGACCTGGAAGCCTTCTGCATCTCCTTAACATCCCCAGATCAGGCCAAGCTACTTAGCATTGTCTTTATCAGCAAATATTTACTGTGCTACCCAGTGCCAATCACTATGAAAAATGGGAAAGTGAATTAAATGTGTTTTCTGCCATGTGCTTTGTTAGGACTCCCTCATTTAATTTTCCAAAAAATCCTACGAATAGAGAACTTTTATTATTTTTGTTTTGCAGATGAGGAAACTGAGGCTTAAGAAATTAATCTGTCGAAGGTTATAGAACTTCTAAGTATCTAATCTGGATTTGAACTCAGGCTGACACCTTTGTATTTTCTAGATTCTGCCATAGATTAGGAGCTCAACGTATGTCCCCTGTGCTGAAACTTTGTCCACACACCAAGTGAAAGCGTATATATGAATTTAACTTATAATTTCAACTACATATGCTGAGCATTTGAAACTAATGATCAAATCTCAGGGATCTACAGAGGGTGTTAGACGGCCAAGGAGACTCTGTCCTCCTGCTGCCTGAACAGAGGTGTGTCTTGAAAGTGAGAGCCTCTTGCTCAATGGGCGATTCTGACCCTTAAGGATAATTTTTCATCTTGGACCCTGAATTCAAACCATCTACTTTACCACGGTTCTCAACTAAAGAATTAGGGACCTAGTTTGCGTCAATACTGGAAGAAATCCTGGTTGGGTTGCCCTTCTGAAGACATGGCCTGCCTGCCTCCAGTAGACACAAGGATGCTTCAGAGCTGTGCTGTCTAGGACTTTAGTTGGCTACTGGGCACTTGAAATGTGGCTAGTCTGAGTTAAGATGTGCCGTAGGTATAAAGTACACACTGGATTTTGAGAACTTAGTACCACCCCCAAAAAAGTAAAATACCTCATTAGTAATTTTTGATGTTGATTACATGGTGAAATAATATTTTGGATACATTAGGTTAAATGAAATACATTACGAAAATAAATTTGACCTGTTTCTTTTTACACTATTAATGGGCAAACAGAAAATTTTAAATTACATATGTGACTCTCATTATATTTCTATTGGACAGTGGTGGGCAAGTTAGTGAGTTTTCAAGGAAAATATGACTGTATGTGTTAACTTTCAAACCTAACTTCCCCCGCCAATCCCAAATGAAAATTCAGCTGTATTATAATTTTCAAACTAATCCTGCAGAGCAGGTATTGTTGCATTTTTATAAATGAAAAATTCAGTGTTTTGGTGAGATTAGATTATTAAGGCAAATTCTTACAACTGGCATTGGTCATGCTGGGAGTTGAATTCATGTCTGTTTGAATTCAGTCCTGGTCTCTTTCGCTTATAGTTTGTGAGAAACAAACCTAGAGTAAAAGGGGAGGAAATGTGGTCACCAGCTTCCTGATAGTTTTCTCATCAATCACTGCTACTTACTTAAATGCAGAAGGTGTACAAATTCCAGTGAACTGAGGGTTTCGGTTAGTTGATTTTCAGTTAATCCAGATTTCATGAAATATTTCAATTTTTATTTCTTCATAAAAGTTAGGGGGCATACAAGAAATGGCAGCTTTAAAGATGACAACTTTCCCCCTGTTTTATTGAGATATAAATTGACATATAACATTGTATTAGTTTTAAGTGTATAACATAATGACTTGATATACATATATATTGTGAAATGATTATCACAAAACATTTAGTTAGCCTCTATCACCTCAGATAGTTACAAATTTTTTTCCTGTGTTGAGAACTTTTCAGATCCACTGTCTTAGCAACTTTCAAATATACAATATGGTACTGTGAATTACGGTGACCATGCTGTATATTACATGTATATTACAACCTCTTATTTTTTATTGTAGAACGAGCTTATATCTGCAGTTCATCACCTGTGTATTCTTTAATCTCCGTCAGAGAGGACTCTGTTTTGGGGACTCTGCACCAATTTTGGTTTTGTTCCATGAGCATCTAGAAGTTAAGAGGGATTTTCAGCTGACTTTGTCACGGTCCCCCACTGTACCTGCCTAAGGTGTGTGTCTACACAGCACAAGGTACAGCTGACACCTGGCGGCTATTCACTTTCTATGGTATAGACCAAGTGGGTGGCCCTTGTTTATTTGCTGTTTTTAATCTCCAGCTAAATGTAAATAGAAACTAGCTTTTTTGTTCTATACTGTTTGGAATGGGATTTTTTTTTTTAACATCTTTATTGGAGTGTAATTGCTTTACAATGGTGTGTTAGTTTCTGCTGTATAACAAAGTGAATCAGCTATATGTATACATATATCCCCATATGCCCTCCCTCTTCCATCTTCCTCCCACCCTCCCTATCCCACCCCTCTAGGTGGTCACAAAGCACCAAGCTGATCTCCCTGTGCTATGTGGCTGCTTCCCACTAGCTACCTATTTTATATTTGGTAGTGTATATATATATGTCCATGTAGTGTATATATATATGTCCATGCCACTCTCTCACTTCGTCCCAGCTTACCCTTCCCCCTCCCTGTGTCCTCAAGTCCATTATCTACAGCTGCGTCATTATTCCTGTCCTGCCCCTGGGTTCTTCAGAACCATTTTTTTGTTTTTATATTCCATATATATGTGTTAGCATACGGTATTCGTTTCTCTCTTTCTGACTTACTTCACTCTGTATGACCGTCTCTAGGTCCATCCACCTCACTACAAATAACTCAATTTCATTTCTTTTTATGGCTGAGTAATACTCCATTGTATATATGTGCCACATCTTCTTTATCCATTCATCTGTCGATGGACACTTAGGTTGCTTCCATGTCCTGGCTATTGTAAATACTTCTGCAATGAACATTGTGGTACATGACTCTTTTTGAGTTATGGTTTTCTCAAGGTATATGCCCCGTAGTGGGATTGCTGGGTCGTATGGTAGTTCTGTTTTTGGTTTTTTAAGGAACCTCCATAGTGGCTGTATCAATTTACGTTCCCACCAACAGTGCAAGAAGGTTCCCTTTTCTCCACACCTCCTCTCCAGTATTTATTGTTTGTAGATTTTTTGATGATGGCCATTCTGACCAGTGTGAGGAGATACCTCATTGTGGTTTTGATTTGCATTTCTCTAATGATTAGTGATGTTGAGCATCCTTTCATGTGTTTGTTGGCCATCTGTATGTCTTCTTTGCAGAAATGTCTATTTAGATCTTCTGCCCAGTTTTGGATTGGGGTGGGTTTTTTTTTATATTGAACTGCATGAGCTGCTTATATATTTTAGAGATTAATCCTTTGTCAGTTGCTTCGTTTGCAAATATTTTCTCCCATTCTGAGGGTTGTCTTTTCGTCTTGTTTATGGTTTCCTTTGCTGTGCAAAAGCTTTTAAGTTTCATTAAGTCCCATTTGTTTATTTTTGTTTTTCTTTCCATTTCTCTAGGAGGTGAAAAAGGATCTTGCTGTGATTTTTATCGAAGAGTGTTCTTCTTACGTTTTCCTCTAAGAGTTTTATAGTGTCTGGCCTTAAATTTAGGTCTTTAATCCATTTTGAGTTTATTTTTGTGTATGGTGTTAGGGAGTGTTCTAATTTCATTCTTTTACATGTAGCTGTCCAGTTTTCCCAGCACCACTTATTGAAGAGGCTGTCTTTTCTCCATTGTATATTCTTGCCTCCTTTATCAAAGATGAGGTGACCATATGTGCATGGGTTTATCTCTGGGCTTCCTATCCTGTTCCATTGATCTTTATTTCTGTTTTTGTTCCAGTACTATACTGTCTTGATTACTGTAGCTTTGTAGTATAGTCTGAAGTCAGGGAGCCTGATTCCTCCAGTGGACTGGGATCTTGACTACCCACTGGAAGATACCCCCTCAGCAGCCCCTCTGTCAATACTCAGTCTATTTTCTTGTTGTTCACTGTTCCAGATAAAAATCATGTTCTCTACCCAAGCTATCAAAGCATGGAGGCAGTAGAGCCAAGGGCTTCTCCTTCCTTCAGGATAGGCATGATTTTGATTTTAGAACAATCAAAATTAAAGTCTGGAGAACATGTTTGAGCATGAGTAGCTCAATTCTCAGTGTAATAGATGAGAGAAGGCCATGGAAGTGGCTGGTGGCAGATGGGGGACCAGATCCCAGGGTGTACTGCTTTCTACACTGCCCATGTCAGTGCCATTGGCAAAGCAGGTGGTGTCAGGTTGTCCAGCATAAGCTGGGGCTGAACTGTAGGGGTAATGCCCTTATCTTAGATCCATGTCTGCAGTGATACGAGGGAAATCATGCTTGTCCCCCCCTTGCATATGTCACTTAGCTACAAGTGGCTACTGACAGATGATTGAATAAGAAAGAGTGAAAATAAAGTCCTGACTGACCTCTTCAGCCCCAGATTGACATCTTCAGCCAACTGACATTCCTGTCTAAAGGTCTAGTTACAAGGGAAGCACTTAACATGTGCCAGATATGGCTTTGAATGTTTCATATGCATGAACTTATTTAATTCTCACAATGGCCCCATGAAGTATGTGCATCATTATCCCCATTTTATAGATGGGGAAACTGAGGCATAGAGGAATGACGAAAATTGCCCAAAGTGACACAGCTAAGTATCAAAGCCAGAATTATGAGTGCAGGCAGAGGCTGGTTTTGGAGTCTTTGTTTTAACCGCTATACTGTGCTGTCCAGTCCGAGAAACCCTCAAATATATTGGCCCAAACTGAACACTTGTCTGCACCCTCCACCAGCCCCTCCTCTTGCTGCCCCATTTCTCTAAATGGCTTTGTCACTCTCCTTGCCAGGGAGAGTGACACGAGGGGCTGAGGCTAAAACCTCCTGCTACCTACATGTACTCAAAACATTGTCAGGTCTTGTAAACGTTACCCCCCTCAGAGTTTTTCAATTCCTTCTGTTCCTTTCCATCACATCATTGCAGCTGCCGTGGAGCTCAGGTGCTGTTACAGCTTTGGATCCTAGAGTATCAAGGGGGAGGCGCTTACAAGGGCATCCAGGCTCAGCCTCTTCCTTCTCTGCGGAGTGATCTTGCCTCCAACCCTGTGCGAGCCTTCTGTCCGACCTGCCAGCCTCCAGTCTTCCTCCAGTCCAATGCCTCCCATTCTAGGCAGAGAACTGGCAGTGTGAGGGGTGACCCACAGCGCTTATGTAAATGCAGGCTGCAGGTCCCACGCCAGCCATGCAGAAGCAGAACTTCTCAGTGAAGCCTAGAGTCTCCACTTTTAACAAGTTCCCCAGGTATTCTGAAAGGCAGCTTGGTTTGGGGTCACTTCCCATTTACTCTCCATCAGGCCATTTCTGTCCTGCGTGGACACCCTTAATGGTAGCTCTCTCTTGCCATGTAATTAACACACGCTTTGCTTACCTGCCCAGTCTTCTGCCCCATGGCCTGGGCAGCTTTCCCAAGTCATTTCGAGCTGCTACTCCACTTGTACGTTCTACTCCCGCTGCTCCAAATCATACGCCTGTGGGGAGGCACAAGGAGATGGTCAACAATTGGCACCGTTCAGCCGACAGGGGGCCTTTGCTGAGCTCAGGCGCTTCCAAGCAGAGACCTTGTGAATGAGCGTGCGTGGGAGAGGCCTCCCTGGTCGGACTAAATGATGTGTGGGAGCTCTCTAGGACCCGGGAACGCTTGTGCTGAGCATAACCCCTTCTCAAGTGCTGTTTAGACACTGGTTTGACGACTGTCTGTGTTGATTTTGCTCACGGCCCAACTCCCTAAGTGGAAGGCAGAGTTTGTTTTAAACTGCATTACTGCAAAATTGGGGTGTTACATTCACAGGCTCAGAATCTCCAAGGAGCAGCATTCCTCTCTGAGCCCTGCTCTGCACTCCGCAATCTGGACCTGTCTCTGCCCTGGACATTGGCTGTTCCCAGTGACCCCCTACCCCTGCAGGACAGAAGTGAGGCTGGCTCCTGGATACCTCCTGCAGCCCATTCTTTGGCCTCTGTTGTCATTTGTCAAAACATGGGCTTCAGGACACAGCTCTGAGACACTCTCTGCAGACGGGGAGCCTGGCTTGTCAGAGGGGACCCCTACTTACCTGTCCCCCCTTATACAGTGTATCTTCAGAGGCAAATCAGACATAGTACCCCTCCCTCCATGTGCCCCTTTCTCTCTTTCTGGATCCCCCGAACACACAGGATACATGAAACCTGTGCGTCATGTGTATTTACTCACCTGTTTATTCATTCATTCAATTGATATCCCTGGACTGCCCAGGTATTCCAGCAGCTACAGTGACTCATGCCTCAGAGTGTTCCTAAGTGACTGCGGTAATTCCTCTGCCTTTTTAAACCCACGTCTGCTTCACTGAATTAAAAAACCCGTGTCTTCTTTTATCACTGGTTGACGTAAAAAACCAAACATAACTGTCGTGGCTAAAAGCAAATTAAAACAACAGTAATTTTATTTGTTTTATTTTATTTGTTTTGTTTATTTTTAATTAATTTTTATTGGAGTATAACAATGTTGTGTTAATTTCTGCTGCACAGCAAAGTATATATATATTCAGCTATATAATCAGCTATACGTATATATATATTCTTTCTTTTTTGGATTGCCTTCCCATTTAGGTCACCGAGGAGCACTGAGTAGAGCTCCCTGGGCTACACAGTAGGTTCTCATTAGTTATCTGCCTTATACCTAGTAATGTATATGTGTCAATCCCAATCTCCCGATTCATCCCACCCCCCCCTTCCCCCCTTGGTAACCATACGTTTGCTCTCTACATCTGTGTCTCTATTTCTGCTTTGCAGATAAGTTCATCTGTATCATTTTTCTAGATTCCACATATAAGCGATATTATACGATATTAAAACATCGATAATTTTAGATAGCACCCCAGCTTCTGATGAGTAGCCCCCCGCCAAGGCTCCCACAAATGTGGGGTGCTTCTGAGTGTGACAGCCTGGATTTACTTCCTTCCCTCTGTGACACCCACACAACTGACTATAGGAACTGTCATGGCCAAGGTGACCATGCCCTACCCAGCACATGGCAGGCACTGGTCAACGAGGGTAAGGACCACTTCATTTTGTAGCCAGCCTTTCCTACCCACACAGATATTGGATCAACACAAAAACTCGGAATGGCTGCTCAGACCTATCCCCTCTCTAGGGGCCTTTGTTACACTGTCTTCACGGATTTATTTCCCGACTAGGTGGGAGGTCCCTGGAGCGTAGATGTTATGGCCTTCTTATCTGTCTTGCTCTCTTTCTTTCTCATGGAGCCTAGGACCATACCCTCCACTACATATGTTGAGATGGTTTCAAACACAGAAATTTAAAATTTGGTGCCGGAATGCCCCCAAGATCCCGCCCAATAGGCAGCTTTCCTTTAAAACTACAACTAAAAGGATACTGTATTTTTTTTTTTTTAATTTCCTTATATTCCCATTTCCTTAACCAGGAAAGGATGCGACATGTGTTTGGTGAGACAGGTTTGGCCTGTGATGCCCGTGGGCGATGGCTCTGTTGTTGTGATTTCGAGTCTAGAGCCAAGACTATCTCGTTGCCCTCCGGGACCTGGCTGCTGGGAACTCCCCCAGCTCCTTCAAACGGAGAAGGGCTTTGGCTATGAAAGGAGACAGGGTTGACCTCGCCCCCTTAGGCAGCGCTCAGGACACACCCTTGGGGAGGCTCACCTATGACCTTGACTGTGACACCTGGCAAGACATCTGACACCTGTGCTTTATGTGGGCCATCCGTGCTCCAGGTGGCTCCCCAGGTGTGAGGTAGGGAGACAGGCTGACCAGCGAGGGCTCTGGTAACTGATGCAAGTTTCTCTGGCAATGGAACGTCCCTTCTTGTCCACCTCGGTTCTCTTTTATCACCCCAGAGCCCTGCACCAAACACTGTCTTTGGAATTTCAGGAAGACTTCACCCAGCGCTCAGGGCTAAGGTTGCTTGTCTTCGTGTCTAAGACTAACAACAGCGAACATTCATTATGAGAACATTCAGCATGTGGTATGCATGAGTTACTCTATTATTTAATTTAATTATAATCATCCTTTGAGACAGAAATTATTGTGCCCATTGACCATGCAGCAAACTGAGGCTCAAATATTGAGCAATCCCCCTTGAGTCCTATTCCGGGTAAGCAGCTGAACTAGGATTTGAACCCGTGTCAGCCTGACTGTAAAGCTCTTACTGTTTACTGGATACTTGACTACAAAACGAGTTAATCCTGTGAACAAAATTGCAAGAAGAACGCTTAATCTGCTAAGGAAAGCGAAAGATTCAGCAGCATAGAAACAAAATTTATTGCTGGCCGATTGATATATTAGTTACAAATCAGATTACATTCTCCATTAATCATTTCCTAAAGGAGCTCTCTGTGGCAGTGATGTTAGCAAAGTATGAATTATTTTAGTACTTGAGAGTTACTAAACTATTTGTCGTTAAAAATAATTACTTATTCGGACTTTCTTCTAATTCAGAGTGGCAGTTTCCTGGAAGTAGACGGGGTTAGCATTTCCTATCATTTGCTAATTCATTGGGCCACAAAAGCAATCAGTTTGGCTTGCCGATATGCTAACTTAGTCCTGGCTCTATTTATCAACTATGTTGATGGCTTTAGCTCCCACCCCGCCGCCCATCAGAATTAAACGCACCCCCTTCCAGCATGATCTCATGCACTGGTTTGCTATGTTTTTGTCTAGGAGGTGCCTGGCACAGAGTAATGTGCTCAGTGAGTATTTGTTGAAGGAATGAAGCAATGTGCTCATCTGTGGCATTAATCAAACTGTTGAACAGGACGGGGCTGAAATGCACGGCTCAATATGTCTTGGGTCCCCACCGTTATCTGCACACGAGCTTTGCTACAGTCGCCAGTGGCTGCTTGATGGCTAAACCCAACACTTTCTTCCCCTCCACCCTTTCTCATTGATTAAGATTCAGGACAAAACTGTCACCTTTTTTTTTCTTTTTAAACCACTCTGTCTCGTCTGTCTCAATCTCTTCTGCTCTCTGTCTCCTCTGGTTATCCCACACATGATAAAGTTCCTCCCAGCTCCGCTCTCGGCCCACTTCCCTCTATGGGGTCTGATCCGCTCACATTCCTTCTGGAACTACTTCTAGGGTGATGACTCTCAAATCCATCTTTCTTCCAAGTTTTGGAAACACATATCCAACTACTTACTGAAATGTCTTCTCCTGATTGGAAAGCTCCACAAAAAAGAAAATTTCAAAATCAAGTTATCATTTCTCTCACATCCCAAACTTGAGCCTCTGTTTCTATTTTTTAGCTTTTTAGCTTGGTGGGTGGTATCACTAAGTCTCCCATTCTAGAAACTTCATATTGTCCCTCTCTGCTCTCCCATCACCTTCTTGTTAGTCACTAAATCCCGGAAGCGTCCCACGAAGCCAGCCGTTCATCATCCTAGATTCTGCCTCCATTCCTGCTCAAGTTCATCTTCCACGGGCTGCCAGACAGGAGCACCACGTGACAGCAGAGCAGGCCAGTAGCATTTACCAGCCTTAGACTCCTCCTGACCGAAGGCAGACAGCTGCTGACTCTGTGCATCCTCCAAGCTTGTTACTGATTGGAGGAACTACCACATCACGTGTGCAGACTGACCGGTGAGAAAGTGGCTTCCAGTTGGGCAGAAACAGCCCAAGACAGAGAACCAGGCTGGCATCCCTGGGCTGGCCTCTCACCTTCCTTCTGTGCTGTGGTCCTCAGGTCAGCATCCAATAAGAAATATAGACAGAGGAGGGCCTCAGGGATGCTCGCAACCTGCCTCATGGAACCTAATCCCTATCGCCAGTTGTGCACATGGTCTTCCTGGTATAACTTTTTTTCCTTTGGTTAAAAGTACTGTATCACCACTACTGTGTGCATGTATGTATGTGTGTGTAAATTATCGTACGTCAGTATGAGTGTGTGTCTGTGTGTGTGTCTGTGTGTGTGTGTGTCTGTGTGTGTGTGTGTGTGTTTTAATCAGCAAATTCATAATGAGGAAAATCTAACCCACGTGGCCTGGAAGAGAGACTAGGTCAAAATAAGACCAGGATTCAATCTGTTAGCAAAACCCTTGTGCTTCTAAACAGGAACCACTGGAAACAGTCACCCCTCTGCTTAAAAACCTTGGTTCCCTTGCTATTGTCTATGGGATTGAGTCTGACCCTTTGTCCTGGGGTCCAAGTCTCTAACATTCAGCCTCACCCCCCTAGCTCTAGCCACCCCCCAGCCTGCCCTGCAGCCATTCCACCCCTGCAGCCACAGCTCCCCTTTGGACAGGGAATGGCTCTCAGGACTGTGTAACGTGTACACGTTTCATCCTGTCCTTTGACCACTTTGCCCACTTTTCGCACATCCTTGTTCAACTTCACTGCAATATCAGCTCTGCTATGAACATCCCCTGGGTCCTTGTCAGATAAAATGTAGGATGCCAGTTAAATTCAAATTTCAGACAAACAAGCAATAGCTTTTCAGTGTATGCTCCAAGTAATTTAGTCACTGTTTATCTGAGATTCGCAGCGACCTGGACTTCGTATTTCCACTTGCTCCCTCTAGCACCCCGACATGTGACATTCCTTTTGCCTTCATGTTCCCATAGAACGTGGTACAGATTCCCTAGAGCTCCTCTTACATTGCAATGATTTGTTATTTTGCCAACTGTCTTCCCTACCAGCACATGTATCCTTGAGGCAAGAACTATGACCATGCACTCAATAAACATTTCTCAATCATGTCCCATTTTTGAGGCACTCTGATAGGTGTGGGTTCCAAGACCAGTGAGATCAAGGCCCTGCACTAGACCAGGGATTGGTAAACTGTGGCTCTAGCCTGGATCCAGCCCACTGGCTGTTCTGTAAGGGCCACGGACGCTGCCACACTCACTCATTTCTGTATCGTCTGCGGCTGCTTTCCCGCGACAACAGCAAAGCATGTGGCCTCTTGGCCCACAAAGCCTAAAATATTTACTACCTGGCCCTTGGCAGAAAAGAATTGCTGATCCCTGGTCTAGAGGATCTTACCATCTAGAGGAGAGAGACAGACATAAACAAATAAAAGCAAATTCACCTTTCATCTCTGAAGCCTTTCATATATCAATGTGTGGTCTGGGATCACCTATCTGAGAGTCACCTGGAACCTCACCGGGTTGATCCTGATTTCTGAGTTTGGAGACTGCCGTTTTTTTTAAGTGATTCTTTTTTTAAATTAATTAATTAGTTGATTTTTTATTTTTGGCTGCGTTGGGTCTTCGTTGTGGCGTGCGGGATCTTCGTTGTGGTGCATGGGCTTCTCTCTAGTTGTGGCGCGCGGGTTCCAGGGTGCGTGGGCTCTGTAGTTTGTGGCAAGTGGGCTCTCTAGTTGAGGTGCACAAGCTCAGTTGTTGCGGCGCATGGGCTTAGTTGCCCCGCGGCATGTGGGATCTTAGTTCCCCAACCAGGGATCGAACCTGTGTCCCCTGCATTGGAAGGTGGATTCTTTACCACTGGACCTCCAGGGAAGTCCCGACTCTGCCTTTTTAACAAGGCTTTTTGGTGATTCTTTATACCGGTGTCTGAGCATCGCTGCCCCGGTGCCTGCCACCCTCTCTGGTGTGTGGTCAGCCCTGATAAATGTGCGAATGAGCAGAAAGTGTCTGTTTGTTGATTGCATCTCGATTCTGTTAAGAAAAAAAAAAAAGCTGCTGGCATTGCTTATTACATAAAGTAATAATTTCAGCCTGTACTGCTCGAAGTGAATTTAGCAAAATTTACCACCAATCCTGGCGTGGTGCGGCTGGCCTTCCTCCAGAGAAAATGCATGCACAGACCATTCTCCTCAACTGTCCTGAGCAGCATCTCACTCATCCCAAGGGATGGTGGTTGCTGCTCTCTCTTGAGCGGTGGAGCAGAGCATCCTTTAGCATCTTCTACCTCAGGGTCCCTTGCCTGGAGCCGACGTGGACAGCATCCCTCACAATCACATAATCAAAACAGGCTAACTGGTTCTCTCATGTCCCCGAGCTCAGAAAATGCTCTGTCTCCTTCTGGTGCCATGTGAGGGGCTGACAGAAAATAAATAAGAGTGAATTCAACCCATTAGCATTTGGAAGGCAAATGTTTCCTAGTGAAAATAAAGTCTGTGGCTATATGTTGAGACAGATGTTCACACTTGCTACTCCTGTTAGAGTCCTTAAGAAAATAAATTCAAGATAAGAGAGCCAGCCACGGGCATTCCTGGGGCCTGCATGTTCCTGGCTTTTCAAGCTCCTGCAAGCAGCATTTGGATACAAAAGGAATAAAAGATGGAAACAATTTTCTTGGTAATTCAACCTAAATTTTCTTGTGAGAGCCAAATAATTGGGGCAAATGGATTTTTTTTTTTTTAAAAAAAACTTGGATTATCTGTGCAATTAATTACTTTAATGACTCTCTTTATTTCACCTACAAAGATCCAGACTAAATGTTCCGTAGATGTGTTGGTGAGAGTGAAAGTATTTGGACCACACCTTATATGGACGGCAACGTGTAATGTAAACTGAACCAGTCCACAATTGTTTCTGCTGTTTGGGTTTAGTGCAGACAAGCAAAGGAGTTTAACTGCAGTCATCCTAAGGTGATTGAAATGTCTGGGCTTCATTGGATGCTCCTGTGATACACGTCAACTTTCCTCCTCCATTCTTTTCATTTGACACATGAAGTTATCGGTTGTAGACATGTTTATGTCAGTGATTGTTAAGACATATTTTAAGTGAAATGCCGTTGTGTGAGCAATTTGGCTTTTGGGTATTAAAGTCAATGAGAACTGCTTTCTCTGTGACAAGATTTGGATTAAAAAACAACCCCTCAAATATCACTCTACTTACAACCTTTGGATCTTTTTTTAAAATCCAAACAACTTAGGTCGTTCTGTACTTTATGATTTCTTTGCTTGATATACCCCATGTTTGTTAAATTTGTTATATTCCAAGCAGTTTATGCTATACTACATCCCATATATGATCTTATTTGATATAAAAACTCTTCTTTGGGGAATTCCCTGATGGTCCAATGGTTAAGACTCTGTGCTTCCACTGCAGGGGGTACGGGTTTGATCCCTGGTCAGGGAACTAAGATCCCGCAAGCTGTGCAGTGTGGCCAAAACTATAAAAAAAAAAGAAAAGAAAAATTCTTTTATGCCTACTTATATTTTCACATTCTAGTGCCCAACATGATTTTTTTCTTTTAAATTATTCTTAATAACTTAATACTTTTGTGTGTGTGCTTCAGTCATTTATAGAAACACACCAGGGAGGGAAACTTGAGTTAAAAACTATCCTCTCACATTTTTAGAAAGGAGGCTTAGAATTGGTTACTAATTGCACCATCATGGGGCTTATTAGCCCGTTAAAGCCCTATGTATGTAAATCATTAAAGGAGGCCAGATAAATTTTATGTGCAAATCTGAGGTTTACCAAGAAAACAAATAAATCCTCACTTTGTAATCATGCCGAGAAGGGATCAGGTGTCGTTATATACCTAGGACACAAAATAAATATAAAAAGCAAGTCCCCCACCATTCAGCTGTTTTTTATTAATAAACTTCCATCCATCATAAATTGCTGGGAAAGCTGGCCAGATGTTTGAAACCCACCCCACTTGTCATCTAGGTCACTCCTGCAGGAGTTGCAATTTAGTTAATTTCACTACTACAGTAGCTTGATATAATTAAAGACTCAGTAGGGTGTGTTTTAAACGCTATTAAGTCATTACCGGTTTTTAGGGGACCAGGAATGTTCCTTCTTGCAGTAAAGAGGGCAACATTCTCTCAACACAAAGAGGCCAATGATCCATATTTTTAAAAGTAGGAGTTAAAGTACTGAGGGGTGAAATGCGATTCTCTGACATCAGTGATAGAAGTCAATAAAGAAGCTGCGGCATACCCAGTGCTTTCTTTGCCCTCCCTTGATGGAAGGAGAGACCATTGGCAGAGCCAAAGAGACTTGCACTTGGTTAATCAAAGCAATAAATTCTCTGTGGCAGAATTGCTTTTCTAAAGATGCTCTAAAATTTCTTTTTTTTTTTTTTTTTTTTGGTGCTGAAGACTGTTTCTGAACCCAGTTTACCTGATTCCTGAGAACAAGAAAGACACAGGAAAGGATTTTCCCCACCGAACCGGTTTAAAATAACATATAGATACCGCTTCACAAATCTTTCAACAGCTCAGTCCTGTGAGCAAAGTACGAGGCAATTGGAGAAAATCAAGGGCTGAATGGGACTCTATGAGCAACAAAGTTCTAAAAAAAACTACAAAAATGATAATAGGCCCAGAGTGCATTTAAATGGGTTGAGTGGATGAGAAAGTGGGTCATTCTGAGCCTGCTTTGAGAGGCTAGGCCACTTTCAAGTCCGTTTTGGTTCAAAAACCCTGTGAGCAAGGTGCGTTCCACCCTGCCGAGTGGTCCCAACATCACCCTCTGGAGCTCCCCTGGCACCACGAGCCCTTTCACCAACCCCTCCAGGGCACCAGCGTAGGGTGTCTGTGAAATCTTCCACGTGCTTCGTGATCCTTTGAGTTGGGTTTTACTATGTAAGTACTACAGCAGCTAACAATCAGATTCCGAGACAAGTCTCATAAATCAGGACAACAGCCTCGAAATCCCCCATTCCCTCTGTTGTGGCAACAGGGAGAGAACAGGGCACCAACAAAAGGTGTTGGGTTACTCTCCAGAGCTGCCTGGGGACCCCCAACGTTGCCACCGACGCGTTATAGTGAGATGTCGATGAGGCGTGAGGATGAGGTGCTGGTCAGAAAGATTGCGGCTGGTCTGTAGGGGTTGTCAAATCACGCCAGATTATCCTGGCAAACACTTGTTTGCCCAGATCTGGAATGTTTTGGGCACTTTGAGAAAGCCCCGGGGGGTGGTGGGGGAAGACCCAAAAGAAAGGCACAAAACCGTGATGAAGCCTTCAAGAGCAACAGGGCTGTGTTCATTCAAGGTCAAGGATGTATGACTTGTACATGTATGACTTGGAGTATGACTATGGTCACTGTTGGCAGAGAGTATCTGAAGAGTCCAGGTGGTTTGGTTTTGGCCGGAGGGAAGAGAGTGGTGAATACTATGACTTCCATAATTAGGCTGAGGAGGCTTCGTCATAGCGACCCCCAAACATATCTGAATGAAAATCCAACCGGACCCCGGACCGGCTTAGGCAAAATAAGGAAATCTTGTCCCGTGGGTGCTGGCCTAAGGCTAAATCCTCCTCATGGACCTGCCTATTTGGGGCTGTCATGAGGAAGAGAGGCCTGATCTAATTGGAACCTTGATTTCCGACTTGATCCAATTAGCATGCCTCATTTGCTGAGGTCCTTTGGGGACTGGAAGAAGTCTAGTGACCAGCGGCAATGGAAAGTTCCTGTTTTGAGCTGGAAGTAAACCAGATGTTGCCTGTGCGTCTGGCTGTCAGTGTTGATCTCGGTTCACACGAGGATGACTCCTTGCAGAGGTGTAGACTAATCAAAGCCAACTGGCTGTCTGGTTTTAAATAGCTCTGGTCCTCTTGCCTGATCCCCAAACCCCACCATAAAGGATTCACCCTTTACACAAGTTTAATTGTAGCTCAAGTTAAGGATTTATCCATCTTTTACTGAGCACCTACTATGTGCCAGGCATCATGCCAGGCGCTGGGGATACACATGAGACAGAGTCCTCCTTAACAAGGACTTCAAGGCATGATCTGGCCTTGGCCTGCTTCTCCAACCAGATCTGGTACCAAGCCACACCTCTTACACGGCAGTCACACTGGCCTCAGGGCCTTTGCTCATGCTGCTTCTCTTGGAATGCTCTTCCTCTTGCTCATCACATAGCTGTACCTGTCCCATCTTTCAGGTCATAAATGCCTTTCCTGACCACCCATTCTAGAGTAGATTTTCTACCCAGTGATCCAACAGACAGCCATAGTAATAGTAACTGTTACATCTTAACCCTATTCACTTAATTTTTTTCTTTACAGTCCTTACTACAATTTGTAATTATTTTGTTTATATTTGTTTGCCCAGTAGAGTATACTGGTTAAGAGTGTGAGCTCTGAGGTATGACTGCCTGGGTTCAAATCTTGACTTTGGCACTCCCTGGCACTGTGTCTTAACCTCAATGCCTGAGTTTCTTAATCTGTAAAGTGGAAATGATAACAGTAGTTTTATTTTAATGTCAGTTTAAATAAATCTTTTAGAAAATGTTCCCCCATTTCCCTCTTTTACTTTGGACTATTTACTTAATAAAACATTAATATAGCAATGAATAGAGACAGACTGCATTAGCACACAGACTGCATTATGAAAAAACATATTTTTAGATTATTATTTTACGATTATTAAAATAACTATATATCATTATTAAATGGAGCAATTTACACTTATAAAGTATGAGGAGATTTTGCTTGTCCATAAAATATATAAAAATTGTTCTGACTTAGGAAAAGACAGTTACCTTCCAAGCTCACAAGTGCAGCCTGAGATTTACATGGTCAGTGGACCCATATGTGCAAAACAACTGAAATCAGATGGTTCAACTTAATCTCTGAAAATTGGCCATTTCTAGGATTTAATCATTTGCTACTTCAACGTAATGACGGGAGACCAAGTAGTTAACGCGTATAAAATACAGCAGGTGTTAATGACACCAATGAATTATTGTAAACTGTAGTGGGAGGTATGATGAGTAGCTTAAAACAAAAGAAAATAACTTTTTAAAGCAGTATAGAAGAAATGTAATAAGTTGTTGGCAATAGATAATATTTTGCAAGAGAAGGTGTATGTTTTGGAGCATTTTTGAAAGGTGGATCTTGTGGTGAAAAGAAACCTATTAGTTTAGAGTCGAGTATTCATTAATGTGGTTAGCGTGTGATAATATGGCAGCTGTAGTCATGGGAATGACATGACATATTTCCAGTACTTTCACTAGCAATCTAGAACTTCTTCTGTTCTCTAATGAGAGCATTTTAAATAATCCATGTTGTTAGTCCCAAATGGTGCGTATATCATCACAGTGTCAGACAATGAGGAGATACTAGCATTCTCCCTCCATCCCATCATTAACTCTCTGATAGCTGATACCACTGGCCGTTGGTGTCCTGTTGAATTAAGGGGTCTGGTTAACTGAATTACCCTATGTGCCCTGTATAGATTCTGAATATTCAGCCTTGCACCCAGTAAAATTCACGGGACATTAAAGCTCTGCTGAATAGAATTTCATTCTTAACTCAAATTATGTAATATGGTTATAATGTTTTATAGTCACCATTCTGAGCACCAGTTATCATTTTGATGATGTAGAGCTGGTGGGTAGGTCATTACAGTTGATGTCTTGGACAAACCTATTGTTCCTAGACTGGGTATAGATTTAAGTGATGGAGTGGTTCACACTTAGTGAGAGCTTTCCATGGGTCAGGGACTGATCTAAATCCTTTATAGATTAATTCCTTTAATCGTCACAGCGACCCTTTGGGACAAGTACTAGTATTAGTCTCATTTTACACATGATGAAACAGTGGCCCCCAGAAGTGAAGTAACTTGTGTAATGTCTCTCTTTATAAGTAGAGGCGCTGGGATTGGAACCCCGGAAGTCTGGCTCCAGAATTCATGTCTTTAAACCACTACACTATATTGATCTTTGGTTGGTATGGCCACTTTAGTGGGGGTATGTGTGTGGGAAGGAGTTGGATTAAAAAATTGCTTAAACATAGAAAAATGTGATGATGATGTCTGTGTATTCCCATTGTTATGTGATGTATACCTGTATATGTGTACGGTTCGTATGGACCAGATTTTCACCTCAAATGGGTAAGATTTTTCCCTTTCTTTCTGGCTGAAAATCCTATATTAGTTACTAAAGTCTTTGGGTTAAGTTTTTCTCTCCTCCGGTGATTTTTTTTTTTTAATGAAAATACTCTTGGAAGAGAAATAGTTTGTTGTGAATTAAAACATCAAATGCCCCAAGACAATTAGTTTTTGAATCAGATTTCTTCTGTCTGTGAAGCACTCTTTGAAGCAAAGCTATCTTGAGACCTCAGACAAACACTTTTAAATTCGTTAGGCTGAGTCTCATTGCAAACTTTAAAACTATAATTTAAAACTTAAAGCAAGTATAGATTATTTAACTCTTGCTGTGGTCTTTATATATATATAATAAAATATATATGTATATATTATTCTATATGTATATAATAAACTAGATCAAAGTAATCCATCCCCACTCAAAGGCTGGTTTGCAAATGTTTAAGGAATTATGATGTATATCAATTGTCAGCACAGATTTAAAGTATTGTTAGTTCATAGAACAATGGCTATTTCTTTATATTTATTTGAGTGTTTTTATGTACTTTTTAATTGAAGTGGAACATATATAAAAAGTGAATAAACCATAAACACATAGTTTGATCAAACTTTTACAAAGTGAAGACAGCTATAACCAGCACAGCTATAACTAGTACCCAGATCAAGAAATAGAATATTAATGACCCCCCAGAAGACCTCCCTCTAGCTTCGTTATAGTCATACCCTCCAAAGTTCAACTACCCTGACTGCCAACACCACCAGTTAATTATGCCTTTTTTTGAACTTTCTATAATGGGATTCATATAATGGGTGTGTTCTTTTGTGTATGACTTCATTCTGGTGGTGAAATTTATTCCTGCACTTGAATATAACAGTATCTTTTCATTGCAGTAAATTATTCCATTTGGGGGTTCATTCCATATATGTCAATTAATAAGTAGATATTCTCTGGTGGCACAGTGGTTGAGAATCTGCCTGCCAATGCAGGGGGCACAGGTTCAAGTCCTGGTCCGGGAAGATCCCACATGCCGCAGAGCAACTAAGCCCGTGCACCACAACTACTGAGCCTGCACTCTAGAGCCCACGAGCCACAACTAGAGAAAGCCTGTGCACAGCAGCGAAGACCCAACACAGCCAAAAAATAAATTAATTAATTTAAAAAAAGATATTCTGTGTATCAATATTTATATCTATATCTACCTATAGTCAAATTAGTTTATTACTTTGTTAAGGTCTCCTGTGCTGTTACTGATAGTTTGGCTGGTTGTTCTGTTACTGAGAAAGATGTGATAGTCTCAATTACAGTCTCTGTTAGAGCCTACTATGATTGTGGATTTGAGTATCTCTCCCTTTAGGTCTATCGATTTTTGCTTTATATATTTGAAAAGATATTATTAGATGCATACAGATTTAGAATTATTATATCTTCCATTTGGACTGATACTTTTCTTGTTATGAAATAGCCCTCTTTAATAATGTTTCTTGTATTAAAGTCCATCTTATCTAATGTTAGTGTGTCTACTTTCTTTGGCTGACTATTGCATAGTATATTTTTCCAAGATTTATTATTTCTGTGTCCTTATATTTAAGGACACAGGAGATATTTTATATATGTAAGATATTATATATATAATATTAATTTATAAAGATATATATCTTTTAATGCAAGTATGTGGAACATTTATACATTTAATGTGCTTATTGCTTAATTGTGTGTATTTGGATGTCTGCCTACCTATCTTTATTTCATATTTTGCCCATCTATTTTATTTTATTACTTTATCTTAATTTTTAATTAATTTTTATTGGAGTATAGTTGCTTTACAATGTTGTGTTAATTTCTGCTGTACAGCAAAGTGAATCAGCTATACATGCACATATATCCCCTCTTTTTTGGATTTCCTTCCCATTTAAGTTACCACAGAGCACTGAGTAGAGTTCCCTGTGCCATACAGTGGGTTCTCATTAGTTATCTATTTTATACATAGTATCAGTAGTGTATATATGTTAATCCCAGTCCCCCAGTTCATCCCACCCCCCTTTCCCTACTTAGTATCCATACGTTTGTTCTCTACATCTGTGTCTCTATTTCTGCTTTGCAAATAAGTTCATCTGTACCATTTTTCTAGATTCCACATATAAACAATATTATATGATATTTGTATTTCTCTTTCTGACTTACTTCACTCTATATGACAGTCTCTAGGTCCATCCACGTGTCTGCAAATGGCACAATTTTGTTCCTTTTAATGACTGAGTAATATTCCATTGTATATATGCACCACATCTTCTTTATCCATTCCTCTGTTGATGGACATTTAGGTTGTTTCCATGTCCTGGCTATTGTAGACAACACTGCAGTGAACATTGGCATGCATGTATCTTTTTGAATTATGGTTTTCTCAGGGTATATGCCCACGAGTGGGATTGCTGGGTCATATGGTAGTTCTATTTTTAGATTTTTAAGGAACCTCCTTACTGTTCTCCACAGTGGCTGTACCAATTTACATTTCCACCAACAGTGTAGGAGCGTTCCCTTTTCTCCACACCTTCTCCAGCATTTTGTTTTGTTGTGTTTTGTTTTTCATCTCTGTTACTTCATTATCTATTTTTTAACATCTTTATTGGAGTATAATTGCTTTACAGCTCTATTTACAGTATTCAGCATTTATTGTTTGTAGATTTTTTGATGATGGCCATTCTGACCAGTGTGAGGTGATACCTCATTTTTTGCCCATCTATTTTAAATATTTTTTTAATTGCTTTTGTTAATCATACAAGCTTTCCTTTTCTGTTAGCTTATTACTTGCACATCCTTTACTCTTATTTTGGTGGCTAATGTAGATATTACAACATGCATCTTTGACTTTTTAGAATCTAATTTAAATGAGTACTTTCTCTCCTCCAGACAATGCTAGGATCTTTGAACAGTTCTACACTCTATTTATCCCCGTCCCTCCTTTTTACTGTTGTCATGCATGTTACTTCCCAATTTTTATAGATTTATTTATATATATAAAATATTTTTATAGATTTATATATTTACTTAGGGCTACCCACATGACACAAGTTACCTTTTCCATTTCTCTTTATTTCTTCCTGCATTGCTGGTTTTCCATCTGGGATCATTTTTCTTCTGTCTAAAAAGAAAACAAAATAAAATGAAATAAAATAAAATTCCCTTTAGTATTTCCTTTAATACAGGTCTGTGAGTGATTAATTCTCTTAATTTTTATTCTTCTAGAAATGTCTCTATCTTGCTTTCAGTTTTTAAATATTTTTATTGAGGCCTAAGTTACGTAAAGAGCACAGATCTGAAGTTTATAGCTTAATTCATTTTTATATATGTACACACCTGTGTAACCACCACCAAGATCAAGGTATAGAACATTTACAGCATCCCAGGACACCTTTTGTACCATTCCAAGTCCAAGCTTGCTCAGAGGTAATTACTGCTCTCACCTCTAGATTAGTAGGTCAGATTCGTTTTACCTATTTTTAAAAAATTAATGCAAGTAGAATCCTATCAGTTACTCTACATTGTATCTGTGAGTTTCGTCTATGTTGTGCATACAGCAGTAGTTTTTTATTATTATTGCTTTATAGTATTCCATTGTATGACGTTACCATATTTTATCTGACGTACTGTTCATGATCATTTGGTTTGCTTGCAGTTTTTGGCTGTTGTAAAGAGTGTTTCCTTCAATATTCTTGCTTAAGTCTTTGGAGGACATAGTGCAATTCTTCCGAGTACCTACCTGGAAATGAAAGTGCCAAAAAGGATAATGTGTCTTCTCTTCCTGTCTGCTTTAAGATTTTCTGTTTGTCTTTGGTTTTGGCTATTTTATTGTAATGTGCCAAGATGTGATTTTTCTTTGTGTTTATCCTACTTGGTTTCATAGCATTTCTAAAACGGTGGCTTCATGCTAATTTTCAGTTTTGGAAAATTCTTAGCCATTATCTCTTCAAATATTGCTTCAGCCCCATTCCTTTTATTCTCCCATTCTGGGACACTAATTGCATACATTTTAGACCTTTTCATCATGTCCTCTCTGCCTTCCATGCTGTTTTCTGTAGTTTCCAACTCCTTTTCTATCCATTCTTCACTCTTGCCTATTTTCTATTGTATTTCTCAATACTTATTTCTCTCTTCAGCTGTGTCTACTCTTCTGTTAAAGTGCTCTATGGATTGTTAGTTTCAGTTATTCTATTTTTCTAGAATTTCCATTTCTTTCTGTTCTAGAATTTCCACCTTTTTATACATTTCAGTTTTATTCTATTTTCTTGAACATATTAATTGTAGTTATTTTAAAGTCTGTGTCTGATAACTCTAATACCTGGGTTAACTGTAGTCTGTTTTCATTGCAAATTTTTTGTCTTGGTTCTGTTTCTTGATATGATCAGGTAATTTTACACTCTGTGCTAGGTGTTTCTGTATGAGTTTTGCAGAAGCTTTGCATAATGTTTTTTTCCTCCAGAAAGAGTACACCCTATCCTTGGGCAAGCAGCAGAGAGGCAGATTACTTCAGTCCAACAGGGACCAAGGTGACCCAAGCCTGGTTGCGAGGTTTTGCAATGCTCGGCTCTCTCCTGGTTTGTTCCTACTCCTAGAATGTCATCCTCTGGTCTTTCCTGGAGCCCTAACGTGTTGGTGGGTCTAGAACTCAATTTTTTGTCTTTCCACCATTTTGAGATAGCCACAAATTCTGTTCTGCTCTTAAACCCCTTTCTGCGTGGCTTCTTAGTGTCTTTCTGTGCAACTTACTAAGAAAATGTTTCTAGGAGAAATCACAGAGTGTTGGGCTCCGTCCTCTGTACCTTGCTTTTCTCTGGGATCTTGCCCTTCAAACTCTTGGGTACATGGCCACACTGAACTCCAAGTTCTGTCCCTCCAGCCTGTGGGATTGCCTAACCTCTGCTGGCTCCTCTACCTCTTAGCTGCCTCCTTCCTCTTTGGTTCTCAGATTTTGCTTCATGCCAAACACTGGCACATGCTCCAAGGAGAAAAGAGGTGTGCAGAAATTTGGGCTCATCTCAGTGACCCTCCCTTCTGTCTGGGATGTACCTTCTCAAGTCCTGGATGCCTTGGCAGATCTCTGATGCCTTTGAGACAGAAGGTTTTGGTATTTTATCCAACTTCTCTCCTGCTGAGATCTACTATAAGTTATTCCATCACAGCTGAAAAGTTTTTACCACTTTGAAATTTTAATAAACTCATGCTACAGTCTCCAACCAACCCAAAGTAAGAAAAATAAAGCAACGTTTAATAAAATAGAACACGATATGGCTATTTTTATAATTTCTTCTCTATCTGCAGTGATACATAATAGCTTCTGGAACTTCTTAATGTAAAGTCACCTGGAGTGCAGATTTTGGTCTTGTTAGTGTTTATGTTAAGATAGAAAGATTAAAATGTTACTCAAGTATTCATCTGAAGGAAAGGCCCCTGGCATCCAGGAGTGCCGATGTTAACTACAATGAAGTTACCGGATGCGGGAAGGGCCAGCACTGTGGCTAAATGATTCAGCTCTATCTCAGTTCCCCGTATGCAAGTGTGCTGCGGTGTAGGCACTGATGTCACTTATAGGCTTAGGTGAGCTCCGTTGCTTGGAATCAGCATTGCCCTTCTTCCTGCAATGTGAAATTCTCGGTGGCCCAGAAGGTCTACAGCTGCCGGTCACTTCTGCAGGTATCAGAAAGAGAAGCTCCCTTTTAAATGGACAGCATTTTTGTTTTTTTGCGGTCCGCGAGCCTCTCACTGTTGTGGCCTCTCCCGTTGCGGAGCACAGGCTCCGGACGCGCAGGCTCAGCGGCCATGGCTCACGGGCCCAGCCGCTCCGCGGCACGTGGGATCTTCCCGGACCGGGGCACGAACCCGTGTCCCCTGCATCGGCAGGCGGACTCTCAACCACTGCGCCACCAGGGAAGCCGTAAATGGACAGCATTTTAAAGGCTGTCAAATGAGAGCAAGAAGGGCAGGAGCCAAGTCTGTGTTGCTCAGAGGGCGCCTCAGCTTTAGAAAATGCCTACCTCAGATTTCGTGGAGGAAAAAGTGGCCATTTTGCCACTCTCCATTCTTTTGATAAATATTATGTACTTCCTGTATGTGTTCAGGTGCTGTGAGAGATACATAGGGATGTAGAATATTATCCATGGCAATCCCAGCAGCTTCACACTCTAGGGAGTCGCCAAGGCTTAGCTCACAAGGCAAAGCAGCCTGCTGCTCAGGGGGACCGTAATGTCTATGGAAGGGAAGTGCTGGGGGAGACTGGCCAAGGGGGCGATCTGTGAGATGTGGAGGGATTCGGGAGGGCTTCCTGTGGGGGGGCAAGTCTCACTGATGCCAACGCTCGGCAGCTCTTAGCCGCTGCCTCCCGGGATGAAATGATGCCCCACCTCTGCTTCATGCTTTCTGCCGGCTCTTTCTTCCTCCTTTGGTTCTGTGGTCTAAACAAGATTTGACGGTAACTGCCACTTTAGCATTCTGTGGTTTATTGCTGGGCAAATCCCTCTCCAAGGGAATCGGGTGTTACGGGATGTCTTCCCAGTGTTTCTTCTCCTCTGGACCTTTGCCATCCGGATTGAACACTCACCTGCGGATAGCTCCCTGCACCACACCGTGGCTTCTCCTTGGCAGTCAGCAGTTGCCAGAGGGTGAATGAAGAGGCAGAGGGCAATAAGAGAGAGACTCAGGACCTGAGCTGCTTTGGTGCCATTGCTCAGAACTTTGAAGGGGCTTCAACAAATTAGTGGCATTGAGAGAAAATTCTTTGTAATCATTTCCTCCCCTTTTCTTCTTGGCTCCGTGAATTTTCCAGAAGGCAATGGCCAGAACTTTATGGAAACCAAATGATATGTTATTTGAGAGAAATAAAAGATAATTGATTCAGAATATCAATTCATCACTTCCCTGTAGCTCAGTAGAGAGGGTTTCCAGCCCCCTTGTCCTTGGAATCTAAAAGGGGTTTGTTATTTAAGGCTGATGTTAATTTGTCAAGTCATTTAGCCTCAGAAATACTTTTTTTTTTTTTTTTTTAAGTAGGTTCAGGCTCCAGCAAGGAGGCATCCTGTGTGTAGAGGGAGAGAAATGAGCAGGATATGAGGGAGGCAGGAAGGTGAGACCACCTGGAAGGCATAGAGACCTCAGGTGGGATTCTCCAAGGTCTAGTACATTACCCAGTACACAGCAGGGATTCACACTGCTCAGTCAAACTGATTATTGGAAATGAGTTGCTTTCTTGCATGTGCTGGTCACTCTCACACACCTCACCTGCTCGAGAGTGAACGTCTCCTGGGCTATTCCCTGCCTTGGGAAGCTGTTAGAATGAGGGCTGCCACACTCAGGAAATTCTCAAACCCACCATCATCTTGACCTCCTGGGTTTCAGCAACCTCCCATCGAGCCTTTGGAGACATGATGGAAAAATGGGAGCCTAACACAGTATGAGGGTCCATATCCACTTGAAAAAGACCCAATGGTTGGTAAAAAATGGGCTGAACCCCGCTGCAGGGAGGTCTCCAGAGTGTGCACATGATTCAAACTTCAGTCCTTGCCTTCGCTCTGTTTAATATTTTAAATAATGGTTAAGAGGAGGACAAAACAATGTGAGTGGACTAGGGGTGCTCAGACTTGTTCTGTAAAGGGTGCCATAGTGAATATCTTAGGTTTTCTGGTCTCTGTGGGCTTAGTTGCATCTGCTCAACTCTGCTGTAGTTCAGAAGCAGCCATAGATAATATATAACAAATGAGTATGGCTGTGTTCCGGTACAATTTCTCTTTGGATGCTAAAATTTGATTTCCAGATCATTTTCACTTGTCATGAAATATTGTTCTTCTTTGGATCTTCCCCGCCAACTAACTAAAACTGTAAAAGCCATTCTTAGCTCGTGAGTTATACAAAAGAAGGAGGTGGGCTGGACTTGGTCTGTGGGTGTAGTTTGCCGTCCCCTGGTGTAGACAGTAGGATGCCTTGCAGGGATTCTGACTACAGCTTATGATGGATTCAAGATCCCCAAGAACCCTGAGCAACTTGAATATGGACCAAATATACCATAAAATATGATGAGACTCATGCAGTCAGCATTCATTTGACAAATATTCATTGGGCGTCTACCATGTTCATCACTATTCTAGTCACTGGCAGCATGACAGTAAACCAGATAGCCAAGGTCCTGCCCTCAGGAGCTGTGTGTGTGTGTGTGTGTGTGGGTGTGGGTGTGTGTGTGTATGTGCGCACTCTGAGGACTAGTCATCGCAGCTCAGCTCAGCCCTAAGAGCTAAACACCTCTTGCCTTCAGAGACATAAATAACATTCTACTCTTAGGTTCAGAGAACCAAATCCACAAATACAGGACAACGGCTACATCTTGTCTGGGGCCTTGGTTGACTCAGTGTGAATCAATAGTGTGTTGCAGCAGAATTAAAGGTATAGAAGAAATAGAAGTAGAGTGTTTGAAGTCAAGGCAGGATCTTCCATCTCTTCTCAGGCTGGTCAGGTCCTGCTTTGAATACTACTGGAGACATGATGTGATCCCTCGTCCAACAGCTATTTACTGAGGGCTTATTTGTGCCAGACATGAGACTGAGTGATAATTTCTCAGGGATGCTGGAACAAGTGAGGTGAGACTGGGCTAGGGATGGTCGACGGCCCTTCTTTTATTCATGATCGGGTGGTGCAGCTAGGAGGAAAAAGTGAATTCACAGGGATCTGGAAAGGCATAGGGGTTCTGAAATGATAAATAACTACTAAAGGTATCCATGCCGTGCCTCTGTGATTGAGGCTGATATAAGGGCAGGGATGGGTCCTCCCACCGTGAGTATCTCAGGGCTATTATTGGCAATAGGATATTGAGCTGAAAGGTCCTGGGTCCACCAATTTTGGCAATAATGAGAACCTCACTGAAGCAGCATAGGCCCTAAATTATCTGCTAATGGAATTATTAGCAGATAATTAGCTAATATACCACTATTTAATATTGTATATATGATAATATATAATTTTATATTATTTAATAATTCTTATTTTTCGTTTTCACTGTGTAGTGGACAGTAGTGTTCATAATTGTGACTTTGAGGCATTGAATATTTCGTTAAAGATATATAACGAAAAAGAAACCGACTCACAGATATAAGGAACAAAGTAGTCGTTACCGATGGGGAGAGGGAAGTGGGGAGGGGCAATATGAGGGTAGGGGAGTAAGAGGTACAAACTATTAGGTATAAAATAAGCTATGAGGACATATTGTACAGCACGGGGAATATAGCTAGTATTTTATAAGAACTATAAATGGAGTGTAACCTTTAAAAATTGTGAATCACTGTATTGTATACCTGTAATTTATATAATATTATACCTTAACTATATTTTAATTTTTTTAAATGAATACTATTAAAGAGTAAATAGTGTTAAACATCATCTTGATATGAAATATATGGTACTGTTTCAATTGTTTGATAAATGTAACTCTTCATTGACCAGAATGTTTAATTACCAAGTACCCATTTAGTTTCCAACCAACTCAGGTAACAGATTACCATCATCCTTTTGTATAGCTGTAGAAAGGAGTTACTGGTATGTAAGAAAATAACCATTGCTTGCCCTGGAAGGTCTGAGATATAACAATTCCAACTTAAAAGTTTTCTGAAGGAACTGGTGAAGTGCAGGTGACTCCGGAGTATCGTTCATTTGAAAAACCTAACATATCTAATTAATGCTAAGATCCGCTCCCCCACTCCACTTCTTAACAGTTTTGAAATCGTGATGTATCTTATAATCAGTGGCATCTTAAACATTCATAATTGTCTTTCTTCCCTCCTTTCCCTTCCTTCCTCCCTCCCTCCCTTCCTTCCTTCCTTCCTTCCTTCCTCCTTCCATCCCTCCCTCCCTCTCTCTGTTTCTCCTTTCACATAAAAGTACATCTTTCAGTTAATAGCATTTTACATTGATACAGTATTTTTAAATAAAGAATTCTAATCTTATTGGTGGTGACTTGGGAGGTGAGGTCTGATGTCCGTAGTATCCATCACCCTTTTCCCAAATCTACCTTAAATAAAAATAATATTCCTTAACATGGAAAATTAATGTTCTCTTTCTTGATTTTTTTTTTTTTTTTTTTTTTTTTTGCGGTACGCGGGCCTCTCACCGCTGTGGCCCCTCCCGCTGCTGAGCACAGGCTCCGGACGCGCAGGCTCAGCGGCCATGGCTCACGGGCCCAGCCGCTCCGCGGCATGTGGGATCTTCCCGGACCGGGGCACGAACCCGTGTCCCCTGCATCGGCAGGTGGACCCTCAACCACTGCGCCACCAGGGAAGCCCTCTTTCTTGATTTTATGTAAAACACAAATGAAAGCATCTTTCTTTATTTTTATTTATTTGTAACAAACACTCTAACTGAAAGGCAGAACAGTACGTTTGCTGTGCAGATGCAACTTTAAGAAAAGTTTCTGTCTGAACCACAGCCAAACTGCTGACCCACTGCTTCTCCTGTATTGGAAAATCGATGGTGCCACTCTCAAAGAGAGGCAGTTTTATTTCAAGTATGTCTTTGCAGCTTATAATGAAACAGCCTCTAAATCCCTTTTTCTTCATCAGCACACTTCCTTGCAATGTATAAAAGAGACTAGATGCAAGTAACATATATATTTTTTAGATCAAGGGTTTTTTTCGGTCAATTGCGAACTCAGGGACCCATTGGCTATGAGTTCGCAGCTACTCTTTTCATCTAAATCGAGACCAGGAGACTCACTGATGGGCTTGAACTTGCTGGTAAGAAGATTATTCTGCACTTGAGCTGGAGGTAGGGAGACCTCATTCCCCGTGTTAGATCTCTGGGAGTTAGCAGCGGGGATGGTGTGACTGGAGATTTAAATGTTTTTGACACATCTTTCTTCTGGTTTTCATTCTGGGTAGTTCTTTATAGAGTTCAAAGACCCTCTCTTCTAGGGCTAGAAACTTGGTGATATATGACTGTCTCTAAGTTTGTCCTACTTTCTGCTTTTTACAGTAATCAAACCTTATTTCTCAATTTAACTTGGCTAAAAGGGCTTGGATTCTAACTTTAAGAGACTTCTTGTGATGTCAGAGAAACATAACTCTGGGTTTCTTAGCCTTCACAGTGGACAGAATAAAGAGGTTGACAGGCTTTTATAGAATAGATTCTTTTCTTTGTCTTTCCTTTATGTTTGAAGTCATTTTGTACAGTTTAATAATCATCTGCTTTCTTTTCTCCATCTTTGGTCAAAAGCTTTGTGTAGAAGTAAATAGAAAATAAAAGGATATCCATGGAAAGTTCTGCTCACCACGCAGTCTGCAAGCATCTATCACTTTACTATATAGCATTTCAATGTCTAGTCTGGGACAAACAGCAAAATCTTTATTTTTAACGCTTCAGTCTGTTGGTTCTTCTAGCTCCAGTTTTGTTATCAGGAAGCTCTGCACAATCACAAACACAGCAAAAAATATGCAATGAATTAAAACAGAGATGATAACATTGTTTTTGATATTGTAAGTTTTACCAAGCATTCCAGGGACTTTTTTTTTCCACACAAATGTTTGGTTAATACTTATGAGAGTTTTTGGAAATATCTGCTTTTTTTCCCCAAAAGAAACAGAACAGAACACTCTTTTTCACCCTCTCCAAGAGTCTTCATGGTTACCCTAACCTCCAACCTGAATATCTAAAAATATCTCCAACCTGAAGAGCAGTTAGAAGTCAGCTCACAGACCTTTACTTCCCTCATTGAATATCCTGCTCAGGAACATGGGACCTATTCTCTCGAAAACTTTCACCAGGAAAATATTTCATCTCTGCTAGAAACTGAAATGGTCTTTTTCTTACACAGAGAATCGTATGACCTTTGTCTTCCTCCTTTTTCCCTCCCTCCCTCCCTCCCTCCCTGCTTTCTGTGTTTTAATTTGAAAGCTAGCAGCTCAGCAATAAGATTATTTTATCCTAAGCACAACTTCTCCCACTATAATATATAGTTTATGAACTCTTTAATTCTTATTCATAAATGTTTCTTCGCAGTATTTATTGTAGAAATGGCTTTTAAAAACCCTGAAAGTATAATGAAGAGAAGAAAAAATCATCCAAATTCCCACATCTCAAATGCTAAAGTTTGGGTGTGTTTTCGTCTGTTGATTTTTCTCTGCAAAACAACTTTTTTCTTTTTTTCTTTTTTTTGCTTCGTTGAGATTAATTAATAATGTATTTGGTATTCTGTACTTTTCACTTGAGATATTATGTCTTCCATATGCTAGTAAAATGATTTATAAATGTAATTTTTGATGGTTGCATACTATTCCACCAAATGTTGACCACATTGCCCCAGCCCTTCCACTGCTGTTAGCTGTTTAGGGTGAATCTCATTTTTACTTCAGTTTATGAATTAATACAATGACCACCTCTGGGAATAAGCCATTGTCAGCATTTTCCCTCTGCCTCTTTCCCTAGTGCAGGAGTCTGCAAACTTTTTGTAAAGGTTTAGGTAGTAAATATTACAATTCCTTAACTCTTCCTTTGCAAAACAAAAGCAGCCACGACAATATGCTGATAAATGGACACGGCTGGTTTCAATAAAACTTTATTTACTAAAACAAGATCTGGCTCTGGAGGCCGTAGTTTGCCAACTCCTGCTCTAGTGTGTACAGGTTTAAGCTTACAGGTCGCAAAACTTTTTTTTTTTTAGAATCAGGCATTTAATTAATTACGAATCAGTTGCATTTTTCTCTCAAACTGAGTCCTTTAAAGTCCAACCCGGCTCACTGGCAACAGTCCACTGCCAGCCTCCAGGGCAGAGGAGTGGTTTGCTGCCAGCAGCTCTCCTGGCCCGTCAGATGGGCCAACTCCCAGGCTGGGAAGCCCAAGGGAAATCATCAGCTGGCCTGGGGCAACGACACTGCGACATTATTTACCCACATGTCAACTCTGTTTACAAAGTGACTCCAAAGGGGCTTGTCTCTGTTTGTACCTGCATTTGCCAGACCATCTCTGGTTCTAGCCTCCAGCCAGCCAGGTTACAAGCCAGAGAAGCCAAATGAAAGGAAAAATGCAGTGAAACTCGTCTTCACAGGGCTCAGTCCTCCAGTGCTTAGGGGCTAGATGCCACTTCCCCAGACCCAGCTCCTTTGAAAGTTTAAAATAAAACCAGTTGAATATGAGAGTTACTGAAATATTCTCTCATATTTGATCATCTCAAGCCCCTTTGTAGCTATTGTGTAGAATGTGCCTCAAAGGGAAAGGATTCCCTTATGTTTCTAGGCAGTGTCAAAAATACGTGTGAGCGTGCAGAATTGTGGGTGACTCTCTTGCTCTGGGGATAATCAAAAGGGAGCTCAGGGGTAATGGTGTCCATATATTTCCATGGAGGCAAGAAGTGTATGTAGTTGGCATTAAAACTCCAATCAGCCTGCTTTCTCCCAGGGCAGGATGACCACGCTGTCAGGTAAGGTAGAACTCAACGTTTCCTGAAGCACTAGAGGTAGTCCCTGAACACGTACTGCCGCTAAACCAACCATAATATTGAGTAAAAAGCCAGGCTGGGCTTTCATATTGTAACTTGAGATGTGCTTTTTTTTTTTTTTTTAGCCTGTATCAGGGTTGTCTCGGGTTCTCTGGCTGTGAACTCTAACTTATTTATAGTTTATTACTCACGAAGAGGAGCGAGTTTGGGGGGTTGTTGTATTTTGTTCTGAAGCTGATATTCGAGGGAGAAGTCGAATGAAGGCCCACCCACTCTGGGGTTTGCCAGCAACAGATTTGCTTCTTTACCCTTCAAGTCAGTGGAGGAATTTTAGAGGGGAGAAGACAAATGCTGGTAGAAAAATGTTAAGTTAATAAAACAGGGCAAGATCAGATTTCCCTCGCTCTGGCCGCCTCCCGCCTGGAATCCTTTTGTGGACTTCTTGAAACTTACCGTGATTTATGGGACCCCTTTCCTGTAGGCCGAATACCTTTTGATTAAGAAGTGAACCACAGTTCCAAAACCACAGTGACAGCTGTTGTTTGAATTATGCAGAACACTTACTGCCATCTTCCACTTTGTTGTGCAAAGACAGAATTTTAGTGACGAAAGTTGCCCCCAGTGCAGGAGGGCACCCCATTGCCCTAGACAATTACGGCTCCTCCTCTTTTGCGCCTTTTGATCAGCAGAGCTCTTAAAGCCAAGAGTCTCTGGATGCCTTCAATGGGCGGCGGGTTGGGTAGCGGTGTTCAACTCTGTGTTTTCTGGATTCTTTCCCACCCTAAAACTGTGGCTATATTTGAGGCTCTGGGATCCTGTGAGTAACATCTCAACTACCCAGACCAGTGATTCCAAAGGAGGGGGTGGGGGATCCCTCTCCTTTAGAGGGTCCTATCGGGGTCTGGAGTGGTGGGGTGGTAGGGAATGGGGAGGGTATGTATTGTTTGAAAACAAAGCATGATTACCCCTGTTGGTCAGATGTCTGATGTAGTTTTAATTTCAAATAGCGTTAAAAGAGAGCATGGAATTTTCATTTGTCAAAGGGGAGCACAGGTGGCGATGGGAGGAAAAGCTCTCACGTGGATGATAACGGACCAGGTCTTACAGGTGCGAAAAGAGATGGTAAAGATGTGACTGAGTGTCTCTGCCCTTGATGCCCCTTAGGTCTCTAATGTGCCTAGAGTTGCCAGGATGAGACCCTTTCCTCTGAGACAAGCTGAACAGTCAGAAGGACTGTATAAATGTACCTGTGGCATCTGGGAGGGGAGACAGACTGAAGCACCTTCACTCAGGAAGGTAACAAGGGCATCATGTCATTGCTGGGCTTAGAACGCAGACCCCAGCCACCTGGGACACGGGGCAGGCAGGTTTGATAAAGAGGGAGGGGGTAGTCTAGAGCAGCGGTTGGCAAACCACAGCCCATGGGCTGATCTGTCCCGCTGCCTGTTTCTGTAAATACAGTTTTATTGGAGCACAGCCATCCCATTCATTTACACATCCTCTATGACTGCTTCTGCTCTACAAAGGCAGAGCTGAGTTGTTGTGACAGAGACTATATGACCCGTACAACTGAAAATATATGCTGCCTGGCCCTTTGTAGAAAGAGCTTGTCAGCTCCTGTTCTAGTGTACGGGTCCCTCAGAGGAAGATGCCCCAAATGGTCCTTAAGTGGGAAGACCAGGCAGAACCAGAGAGCACATGAAAGCGCTGTGTCCAGGGACAGGTGGAATGAAGGAAAGAAGGAGGAAGAGCCAGCTGTTGTGCCCGTTGCTTTTTACTCCTTTGAGTTCTTGCCCTGGAGCTCTCCTCATTGTATTTTGTCCAGTTTAGTGGGCAAAGGGCAAATTCATCCCTTGGCTTCTTACTGCTACTTGCACATCTTTGGTGAATGAAGATGGAATCCAGTCTGGTACGTGTGCACAACCCTGTGTTGAACTTGACCTCAGTGAAGTGTGAGAGACGTACTCTGCGGTGACTCATGTGCTGAGGTCATAGTTCTATCTGAAAACAAACAGAATGGAAGGCACGCCTGAGCAGGAGCGTCCTCTGCAGCTACCATCCGACCTGAGAGTCCCAATAAGGAGCCACACTTGGGCTCTCACCTGCCCTGCCTAGCTGACAGCTAGGAGGCCCCCATGCGGTGCCCGTCAGCCCCAGCCAGCATCGTGCAGAGAGGCAGGTTCACAGAGAACCATGGCCTGGGGAGGACGTTGCTCTGCCTGTTAGAGAGCTGAACAGAAGGCTTCTGCAGTGTTCCCCGACCCTGTGTGTAGAGTTCTCAAGGACTCCCTCCCCACAATGCCAACAGTGTGATCAGCTCTGAAGATGCACTTTCCTGGGCTGGGCTGGGGGAGGGGACTGTACAGCCATCAGAAGCCTGTCTGCCAGGACCACCTCCTTTTCATTGATTTTCCATCTCCTGAAACTTAGCAGAACACCGTGAGCAGGACGCAGTCATTCTTCTCTGGCTGCCACAGCAGGTGGAGTTGCATCGTGATTCTGTGTCAATGGCAATGAGTTTGCTGTGAGCTCCTCCTTCCTGAGAAAGCCGTGGGGACCGAAGCGAAAGGGGTGAGGAGGTAATCCTGGTGCAAGTCTCCCGTTTACCCCTCTGGGTTTTTCCAGTTACATTTTAGAGTGCTTCGGGGTCGAGCTAGCCAACAGACATTTTCGACCCAAAAGTCTGGGGTGGGGAGAATTTAACTTAGTTTTGCCAGTAGCCAGCCCCCCAAATTCCACAAAGTGTCAGTTTGTTTTTCTTTAAAACAGAAGCTGTGTGTCCATCCAGTGGCAGGCGATTCACCGAGGTCGCCTTGTAAAGTCTGAGGCAACGTCATCCTCTTTACGGCCTCACCTTGCCTGCTTTCCTTCTGGCAAATTCTCTTTGGGGAGAGGGATGATGTGGTCCTGAGCCATTTTTTCTGTTACAGTTGGAGTTCTGCTCTATGTGATCTATGTTACTTGGCTGCATTTTAAAAGCATGATTTTGCAGAAACTGTATTTGCCTGGAATTAGTCCTCAGACTGGTCTCTGGGCCATTTCAGGAACATATCAACTATCATTGAAGCTCTGCTTGGTCCTGGCATGTCTGCCTCAATGCAGATCCTGCTAGTCTGCTTCCTCCAGTTCTTCCATGGTGCTTTCCTAATGAGAGTCCTCTTGGAGTAGAATGTAGGTCCTCTGATCCAATAGCTTACAAGCCAAGGCGAGTTCCAAGGACACAGGTTCAACCACTAGAGCAATGTGGTGTGATGGGAAGTTCCTCGTGGCCTAAAGAGAAACAACTCATTTTCCCTGAGATCCATCTTCTAACCATTAGAATTTAGAAGGAGTTATATTTTTCTTGTCTGCAAAATGGAGATGTGGGTACCTACCTGGCCTATTCTATAAGATTTCCACATTTTTTTAAGAATGAAAAAGTTTAATAGTTACAGATGCAAAAACATTAAAAAGATAATAGAGTATTATTAACAAGTTTATGCTAAAAATCTGAAAATTTGTTAGACATGGATAAATTCTTAAAAAATATAACTTACTGAAATGGAATCAACTAGAAACAGGATATCTGAATAGTGTTATAACCGTTAGGGAAGTTGAATCTCTCATTCAGATTGTTCCCACAAAGAATTGTCCTAGATCCAGACAATTTTACTAGAGAGTTCTAGCAAAGACAAATGCTGTATTTGTTCTTCTTTGAGGAACCAATAAGTACAATTTTAAACAACTGTATTCTTATGGTATAATAAGAAATACATTTGGTTTTTATCCTCAGTTCCTGGCACATAGCTTTTTAAAAAAAATTTATTTTTACTTATTTATTAATTTTTATAAATAAATTATAAAAATAAGCAACCAATAAATGGTTGCTTTACAATGTTGTGTTAGCCTCCACTGCACAACAAAATGAATCAGCCACACACACACAGAGATCCCCTCCCTTCTGGACTTTAGGTCATCACAGTGCGTTAGGTAGAGTTCCCTGTGGTATAGAGTACGCTCCCGTCGTGGTCTATTTTATACATAGTATCAATAAGGCATAGGACACATAGCTTCTAAAATCCTCATTCCACAAGATTTTGAGGCACTAACCTTTCTTATAAAATACATTGGTGACGCAATAAACAAAGGTAAATATGGGAAGATGCATAAAGAGTTTCATGGTAAGGATAAAGGAAGTTAATTCTATGTGAGCCCCAGAAGAGGATCCATAAAGGGAGACGTACGTCAAGAGCCAGATGCTGCTGTATCTGGGTGAGATTATCATTCCTTGAAATAACTGGGCAATAGAGTTAAGCACAGTTGGGCAGAACAGGTAACAGGTGCTCTTTGGTGCTTTTATTGTTTTGTTATGTGTGTAAGACTCTTCATCCAGAGCAAAATAAACATATATCCTGGTTATTTAATAACAAGGAAAAGGCCACACACCAAATCAGGGTGAAAAGGCAAATAGGAGGCCAGTGACTCCTCTCCTTTGACAGGTGGCAGGTACCGAGAGGGCAGGGTCCAGTGGGTATTAAGGTGAGGGGCTTAGCGGCAATAAGGAACTTTCCAAAATCGAGGTCTGAAGCCAAGGGTGCTGCTGGGCGTCGAACCCAATCCAACCGCCCTTCTTGATGGCTGGGAGAGGGGCAAGCACACCCTCAAAGGATGGTGGACCTGACCGTCCTGTGGGAAGCTGGTGGTCTGGTCTGTCGGGGTGGGGAGAAGTTCAAATGAGTTGTCAAATGTGAGGGAGTCAGAGGGCACCTCAAAGTGAGGGTGTATGGGTTACGGAGCAGAGCTCTCAGTTCCAGGGAGTTGGGGTGAGTCAGAGAACACGGGCTAGAGCCAGGAGAAAAGGCAGCTGAAAAGAAGCTGGCTGCTGCCTTGCGCCTCTGCCGGATTTGTGACCTCCTTTTACGAGCCGGCTGGGCATGGAGCGAGGGTCACTAGGCACGCATCAGGGATGGGGCTGAGCGGACCTGATGTCTTGAGCGCCCCCTGGATTTGTGTGTGTGTGCCTGAGCGTCACCAATCATTGGTCTGAGAAAGGACTGCCTGCTTTGGGGAACTTGTTTAAAACACGGTTTGGTTTGGTTATTTTTTTCTTGTTCCATGATTTGGATGATTTTGAAAACAGATTCCCTTTTACGCTTGCACAGGTCCCAAACTCATGAAAGTAGGGAATGGATGAAATCCCTAAAAGATGCTCTTCTTTTTGCACTTATTTGTTAAGGAGTTGATAAAACCACTTTACTCCACAGATGTATCTCTGTTTTTCTTTGACCTTTATATTTCCCTCTCATGCAAGTCTCCTTTAGAACCGTTTACACTGGCTGTTTGAATTGTTTTAGAGCTGCCTTGGTAGGAATACAAGCTCCTTTAGATGTTTGCCCCGAACGTTTGTCTTTGGCGTAACAGGAAACAGTTTCCATCAGGAGGGGGGTAGACACACGAAGAGAAAAGACGAGGGAGCTTCCATCCCATTTTATGTACATAGAGGCCAAGGCTCGATGAAGGCTGAGCCTTGACCCCTCACACAGCAGAATATGGGGTACGTGTGAAACAGTTATGACCCCTGTGGGGCTTCTTGCTTTCTGCACTGCACAGTGATGGGTGGAAAAGTAAACCAGGAATTCTCAAAGGGCAGAGAGTTGCCCTCCATGAAGTATCATAGACTAAGAAAGGGGAGAGCCGCCATGGCTATAGGAGCCCAAACATTTATTGACTGTCATAGAGGGTGAACGTGGGAGCAAAGCAGAGCCTCTGCGTGACCTTACTAACAACCGGCCAACCAGCCAACCAACCAAACCTTCTCCCGACTGCTTTTCTTCCCTTCAGAGGAAGGGATCTGAGAGGTCGGGTAATTTAGATAAATTCTAATCAAGTCTGGGCATAAAATGAGGGTCAGATTAAGCTGTTGCTAACTTAAGATAATAGTTAAGATGGGCAACAGTTAAGGATTAGTAAAATAGGTGCCAAGTGGTCCTCAAGGATCAGTCTTTCTTCAGCGGTTATTGCAAATCACTGGGTGTTTTTGCTTAAAATGCAGTTTTTTTCTTTTTTCTTTTTTCTTATTTTATTGGAGTATAGTTGATTTACAGTGTTGTGTTAGTTTCAGGTGTACAGCATAGTAATCCAGTTTTACATATACATGTATTCATTCTTTTTCAGATTCTTTTCCCGTGTAGGTTATTACAGAATATTGAGTAAAGTTCCCTGTGCTATACAGTAGGATCCTTATTGGTTATTAAAGTACAGTATAAATCCCTGATCGCATACCATCCTGTCAGTGCCCAAGGAGTGCGCTGGCATGAGTACCATGGGAAAAGTCTGAGAAACAGTACTTTAACTTATATGCAAAAATAAGTGAACAACTTGAAAAAATACTTTCTTCGGTGTTGATGTGCTTGATTCTTTGGGGTTACCTGCAGGGACATGGACCTTTCAGCTTCCACTCTTACCCCAGGCCTTTTCTGCTCACGCCCTTGGCTGGGTGAGATTTACGGGTATATCTGTATAAGGTACATACGAGAGACACAGATTCTTTTCCTTCAACTTCCTTCATATGGGCAGTTGGGCAGAGAATCTAAACCAACATATGATCTCTATCTAGATCTTTGCCCCTCCCCAGAGGATAAGATCCTGGAGGTGGGGGAGGTGGGGGAATAGGAGCCCCATCTGGGCCTCACCATCAGCTGACTGTTCCAGACCATCTTGTCCAGCTTCTGCAGAAGGAATCTCCTGTGCATAAGGAGGGGTTCTGCACCCTCATTCTGCCACTGCTCCTTTTACCTGTAGGTCCCTCAGCAACCCTGCAAGGAGGGAAGCTGTTGAGGGAGGAGATGGAAAAAGAAGGGGCCCACTGGGGAGGAGGGCTGATGGTGGTTGGGAAAGATAAGAAGGAGAGATGGGGTGACCACGGGGAGGGAGCTGATGATCAGGGAGTCTGATGGGGGGGAGGCGATGGGGCAGGGTGAGGGCCTTAGGGAGAGAAGGGATGGGGGCTGTAACAGGAGGGTGATGGCGGGAAGACAGTTGGGGTGGGGCCAACAGCATGGTGATGGGAAGGGGGACCAGCCGGTGAGAGAGACCAATAAAAAGGGGGCCAATGGGGCCGAGGGCTTATTGGCCGGGCAGGACCTGGTTATTTCCAAGACCCTAACAATAACGGTACCAAATTCTGTCAAAACATTCTCCTTAACCATGACATTATCTTTTCATGAAAGATGATGTGTGTAATAAAATATTTCAATCTGTAAGAAGGCCTACAGCACCCGATTGCCCTACCAGATAGCCTGGCTAAAGTGCCGCTGCCCACTGTCAGCCGGTGGCTTTTGCTCTAATTACAGGACAAGAACCCTAAGGAAATGAGTTCTTTAAAGACTGAAGTTTTAAAAACTGAAATAGCAAGTAACAGCAGTTATTACACACAAATGTGTGGAAAATGCACAAATTTTCAGCATGATACGGGGTGAGGAAACTCACTCTCTTGCTCACTTGACCACACATATCCTCAGACGTTTGTTTCTTTTTGTAAGAGTCTGCAGGAGTGGCCGGCAAGCCAGGATACTTTCTGATGCTATTTCCCATTCCTCCTTTTTGGAAGTAGATTTCTGTCTGGAGTTTAACTTCTTGAAGCTCTGTAACAACATGTTCTTTTATATTTTGAATAACTAAAAGGAGCCAATAACAGTTCATTAAAAATGACATATTATTCTTCTTTACTTAAGAACACTGGCTATTAAAAATTAGGGCTATAGATTGATTTAACTTTGTATAAAATATCTTCTGAAGTTAGTGAAAGAAGCTGGCAGAATATGTTTTAGATCATAGAAATGGATAATAATTAGGTGTATTATTATATGCTCATTTCAGGAAAGCTCTAATGTTTCCACCATAGAGAGGCACTCTGATTTTTATCCCCTAAAAACTGAGTTTGGGAAATCTGGTCTTTGGAGTTGTGAGTACGGTAAGGATGTGACAGAGCTCTGGTCAGTTTTGCATGATGCTGCATGAGACTCAGGTAGAATCCAACTCAGAATCCACACCCCCCTCCATCTCCCAACATCCATGGTCCCCCCACTGGCCACCCAGAGCCACTGTCAATGTGTAGGCCTCAGGCCTGACCATGTGCTCTGCTCTGGGCCCCACCTCCTACCCATCCCTCCCAAGTATGAGCCTACCTGTCCTTATTTTTTGGTCTTTATCACATGCGTGGATTTCCACCCTTGAACACTTTTTCCTTCTGCAATCCACAACCTCAGCTCCTTGCTGGATTCTGAAAACCCTCCTACCTTGACACAATCCTAATTATTAATCTGACCCTAATATGAATTACGGTTCTATCAAAAGAATTCCCTGATCCCCAGTCATCCCTTTGTGCCTGATTGGAATGGGGCTTTTTTGCTGTCCTCCTGTATCTGGCAGATTGGACCAGGGAGAGACGTAGCTCAGGCCAGCTGGCGTGCACTGGGCTAGGAGCCATCCTCTGAGGGTACGCCAGTTAGTGGCTTTGAGACTCCACAGTGGCTCTTAACCACAGAGTGGTTAACCTGAGGAACTGAGGGCCAGTCCCTTGGGTGTTTCCTTTTCCTTCCAGAGCTTTCTGTCCCTGCCACTATCCAACCCTCATGGCTGGGAGCTGCTGACCTTGACCAACACGTCAGCACAGCTTCAAGCCCTCAGCCAATCCCAGCCCTGTGTTTGGGTAAATGGGTGGGTGGGGAGACAGGAGGCCCAGGCTCCAAAGTCGGGATCCCATTTCTCCAGAAGATACTCTGTGCCTTATTTTCCTATTAATTTCCGGTTCCCACGGGAATAGACATCCTACCTTTGAAGTGAAATATTCAAATGAACCGTATCCCTCTGCTTCCACACCTGCTTGAATTACTGGCCCTCTTGGACAGACCCTCTGAGACAGAGTTGGGATGTGGGCTAGTGATGCACTTGTCTGATTATGGGTGGGTGAGGACTTGGTCAGGAGCTCTGCCCCAGGGCTAATGGAGGCTCCCAAGAAAAGGCCGGACCAGGATGGTTAATAACCAAGGGTAGCTGTACCCTAGTCCACTCTGCGGAGGGGAGCTAAGGGTGGTGGTGGAGGAACAATATTTGGCATTGGAACCAAGGGTCAAATGTGAGGCTCAGGCTAGCATTGAAGTCAGGGTGTAGGAACTTGGGAAGATGGAGGGAGTGGTGCTGTGAGGTGGAAAGGTTTGGGATGAGGGCTACAAACAAAGATGAAGATGCAGAGTTCGTGTTTATTGGATTCGATCTTATGATGAAGGAGGGCTTGTCTAATCCATCATGCTTATCATAATTCTCACTGACACACTTCCAAATTTGAGCTTACCATCTGACCCACATTTAGTGCCCAGCATATATCCTGGCACATAGTAGATACTTGTACATTTCTGAGGAACAGAAAGCTCTTGGAGAGCTTGGCTCCATAATAGTAGACCCTGTCCTTCTCAGGGGTCCTCAACAGTGGATGTGCTACCACCCAGGGTGTTGTCACAAATTTCTGTTGGTCACAAGAATGCGGAGGCACCATTGCCATTTGCTGGTAGCACTGGGGGGCTCAGGGGTGTTAGGTGACCTGTAACAGGAGGCCTCTCACTATGGAGAATGAGCCCATATCTTACTGGGCATCCACGAAGGTGAAAAAGCCACTGACAGTTACCTGAACCTAAAAGTGAACTCTAGTTTACACATAAATACAAAGTATTTTGTGCATGGTTTTAATATACACTGAACTTTCAAGAAATTAAACTAACCAAATAAAATGAGGGGCAATGGTACTTTGTTTTGTTCAGAACTCTCCCAAGGGTTGTTCACCCTTTCTGGAAATCATGTCATCCGCGGCTACACTGCTCACGGCGTCTGAGTTCCCCAGGCAGCACCCTGCGTAAGTCTATGCTTATAGCTGTTGCATTCAGGCCAATTCAATGTACATTTATGAATATATTTGTTGATCTCTTATTTTTAAATGTTAAATATAAAGGAAACCTATCCACAACAACTTCTCTTAAATCCGAATATATTCAAAATGTAAGCCTCTGGTTACCCATTGCATCTTGAGGGTAGAGATACTCAGCACTTACATATCGAAATACAGCTTATTTTATTATAAATTATTTAAGTTTTGATTTCTCTTTATATTATAGTTAGAGCATTATATTGATTTGATTTTTTGAAATTGTATGTGTGGCTACGTTATATGAGCTATGAAATTCAATACAGCTTCATAAGGAGATGTTATAAAGTATTTATTTTAAAAAGACAGCGTGGGTCTGCAAGGATTGTTTTGTGCTCTGACCCTGGTTTTTGCCTGGCCTTCCCCCCTCTGGTCTGTCTTTCAACTGTAGTAACCGGGCTTCTTACCCCTTGAAAGTAAACCCTATTCTAAGTGAGAACTCTTGGAGACCCAGTGCCTTCAATTTGATTTAGAAAGTACAATTTTCTTCTATTTTTTTTTTAAAAAAATGCTTTTCAGAAGTATGCTTTCCTCTAGATAGCATTCCTGTGAAATCTTTACAGAACTCCATGCTGACGTTTGATCTTTGGCATCCTGGGATGAGAAGTGATCTCTCCCAGCCCACAGTTCGCCGATGGACAGGAACGTGGGCTCCCCTTGGTCCTTAAGAGATTCCCCTTCAAGTTTGAAGCCGGGGAGGTCAAAGGGACCTGTCCTGCTCATTGCCAGATACCTGCGTCTGTCAGAACTTTTCCTCGCGTAGCGTCGTGGGAACTGGGAGACGTCTCGGCACCTCTGACACTGGGGAGGATAATGGGACCCTTGATCATTTGAAGAAGTCTGTAGATTGTCTCTTGCCAAAATTACCTTGTGAGAGGCCACCCTCTAGAATACGCTGTTCCCTCAGCCCTCCCAATGCTGCCCCCTTTGACCTTTGACCTCACAGCCCAGTTTCAGAGTGCCACCGCTTGTCCATTTCCACCCCTCACCCTGCTATGCTGCTGGAAGTCCTGGTCTCCAAAGGGGGTCAGAGTAAGAGGAAGGGTGGGGCAGGTGAAAGCCGGGGCCACATGGGGACTCCGTCCTCACTGGGCAGCTCCAAGCCCAACGTCCAGGGCACTTACACCAAGCGGATGGTGAAACCCACTCTTGACCTTTCACCAGCCTGGCTCTGCTTTTCTGATACAGAATCCAAGCGTGATGCAGCGGCTATAACTTGTCAATTCCACTTAGGCTCAGCGTCCCTCCCAGGGGCGGCGCGTCATGAATTTATATGCCTAGTTTTCAATTGGCACCTCTGTGTGTGTGTTCGAGGATGATACATTTGTTTGTTCATTTGCTTACTCAACAAAGATTTGTACAGAGCCTGTTCTGTGCCAAGGACTTTTCTAGTCCCTGGAGATACTGTGGTGAGTAAAATCGTCATCTCTTCCCTGGCAGCTTTAAAAAGTGAAATAATAAAGTAAATTACTTAAAACTCTGACCAGTGATAGAAGGGAAAATGTAGGAAGCCATGAAAGAAAATAACAAGGTGACTTACTTAGACTGGGCTGTTTGGACAGGGCTGGCCGAAGAGGTGACATTTGGCCTGAGATCTAGCGATCGGGAAGGGTGCAGGCAGACCAGGAACTGAGGACCACGTTGTAAGCAGAGGGGACAGAATGTGCAAAAGGCTTGAGGTGGGAACCTGCTTGATGTGTCTGAACTCGCGGGGAACCAGTGGGCCTGGAGCATGGCTTATCCAAGAGAAAAGTGACGTCAGGTGAAGTCAGAAAGTTAGGCATGGGTCACATCATGTAAAGCCTGAAGGGGAATTTTTAAATTTGTCCACACAAATTCTTTGGTACTCATCCCTTCAGAACGTGAATCCTAATTCCCCTCCCTCCAGCACAGTCTGTCCTTAATTACTAGAATGTGGTAGAAGGGATGATGTGTGACGTTCGAAATTAGGGCAGAAAAACACAACTGGGCTTCCTCCTTGCTCTCCCTTGGATCACTTGGTCTGGCAGGAGCCAGCTGCTCTATGGTGAGGACACTCACTCAAGCAGCCCTGTGACGAGATCCACTTAGCTGAGACCTCCCACCAGCAGCGATCTGGGGACACCATTTTGGAAGCAGATTCTCCAGACCCCATCAAGTCGCAGCCCACATCTCGAGTAAACTTAAGAGAGACCCTGAGGTAACACCTCCCAGCTAAGTCACTCCTGAATTCTTGACCCATAGAAATTGTAATATAATAAAGGTTTGTTGTAAGCTGTTAAATTTGGGGGTAGTTTGTTATGCAGCAGTTGATGATAGATATAGCTTACCAGACCATTTTAAGGAACTTGAATTTTTGTAAGTGGAAAGAGAAGTCATTGAAGAGTTTTGAGCAGGACAATTGCATAATCAGATTTATTCTTTTAAAAGGATCACTCTGGTTGCTGCATGAAGAACAGTTTGGAGATGATCAAAAGTAGGAGTGGTGGGTGGTCTTCCTTGGTGGCGCAGTGGTTGAGAGTCCGCCTGCCGATGCAGGGGACGCGGGTTCGTGCCCCGGTCCGGGAGGATCCCACATGCCGCAGAGCGGCTGGGCCCGTGAGCCATGGCTGCTGAGCCTGTGCGTCCGGAGCCTGTGCTCCGCAGCGGGAGAGGCCACAACAGTGAGAGGCCCGCATACCGCGCAAAAAAAAAAAAAAAAAAAAAAGTAGGAGTGGCTGAAACAGTCAGAATGCAGTTGGCTACAAGTGTCTGAAATTCCCAACCGAAACTAACTTAAGCAATAAGGACATTTATTATCTCATCTTTTAAGAAGCCCAGGTGTAGGGTGACTGTTGGAGGAGTTAATTCAGTGGCTCACCAATACCATCAGGACCCCAGCTCTTTTTGTCCCTGTTCTGCCTGTCTTGGAGTGTTGGCTTTGTCCCCAGATCCACTTCTCTCATGGGGACCAGAGGACTGTCAGGATTCTTGATGTCATATCTAGAAATGACAAAGACCAGTTGACACAAAGGCCATCTCTTTCTAAGTGTCTCTTAGGAGTGCGGGAGCCTTTCCTGGAAGCTCTCGCATATCATTGATGAAAATTTCATCACATGCTTCCAGCTAATCGGTCCCCAGCAAGGCCATCATGGACCACCATGATTGGCTCAGGCTAGATATGATGGTGGCCTGGAGTGGGATTGTGGCAGGGAGATGGAAAGAAACAGGTGGATTCGAGATATATTCTGTGGAAACCAGGAGAGAGAAAAGAATTTTGTATGGCCCTTAGGTTTTTGGCATGAGCAACCAAGAGTATAGAAGTACCACGTTCTAAGATGAGAGGCCTAGGGGTGGCAGCTCTGGGCAATGGGCGCAATTAAGAGTTTGTTTTCTACTTCTACAGGCAGGGATCCTCAGGTCCAGTTTGCTAACTACCATCATATACCTAAAGGATACAGTACCTTTGATTCAAAGATGGATTCACCAACGACAAAGGTTTAGTACCATAGCTAGGAGAGTACATTCAGTGAGGGAGGCCTTTCTAACTAAACCACAAAGGCTGCAGATTTCCTTTTACTATTAAGGTTTGCTTTAATGATCACTGTTAAAGATATTAATTGATACTGTAATTTGCAGCATGGATTTCGGTGGTGTCCTCGGATCATTTTCTCTGCAGTGGACACTTTCATTAGTTCTCTTGGCAGCCAGATACATTACCTTACAACTTCCATGAATAATAATGACATGAGCATTTGCCTCTAGGTTGTACTTTCTATTTTTAAAGCTCTTTGCCACATTAATGGATTGTTCCTTAAATGTTTAAAAGCTATGGGAAAGAAACATTCTTATCACATTTTTATACTCTGTATTATTTGAAATGCATTTAAGACCAAAACTCTATGTGACAACTTAGTTTGACAAACATTTCTGGAATCTCTCCTGTTCCGGGCACTGTCCTAGGTGTTGAGAGGACAATTAGGTTAGTAGGTGCTCAATCAACATTGCTGACTATTGAATGAATAGGCTTAGATGTACTTAGCCAGGGAGGAGAAAAAAGAGGCCTACGATCCATGAAAAATGGCATTTTTCCTCTTTGGCGGAGTTTCCTTTCTAGAAATGATGGCAGAAAATCACCCTGGCCCGTGAGTCTTGGGATTTTAAGAGAAAACTACCAGAGCTGAGTGATTTGGATCTTACTGGCTGCATGTCATGCTTCTGTGTACAGAACCTTTAAATCAGTTTAAGATTTGGGGGTCCTAAGAAGGAGTTCCAAAAGCCTAAACATAAATTATGGTGATATTGGATTTGCCTGGATGGAAAGTTCCCTCTTAAGTCTGCAGAGCAACTGAATATACTCTAGCAATCTTTTTTATTAAACTAAATTAAATTACATTTTCTTAATTTATTTCTTACTATTTGAAATTAACTTGTTTATATATTTGTTTTGTTTTTATTATCTGTTTCCTACTGAGATACTAGCCCTTAGAACAGTGCCTGGCACAGACAATGGAATTAAATACTTATTGTATGAATGGATGAAATCCCCCTCCTGCTGGAAGTGTTTCTGATTACTTTTCTCTCCTTTCCCTAAGTATTATACAGTAAATTGTTCTTATTTAGGACTTGACTGTTAAAATTTTCCAATTTAAATTGATACCTGACTGCAAGATCCTTGAGGCCAAGGACCAAGTCTTATACTTCTCATAAAGCCAGCCTCCCAAGCTCAGATAAAAGGAGTCCATAGATACTGGCTGGTCAACTGGTCAAGATGTGAGGCAGGTAGAAATTCAAGGAGTGCCCTTCCTCTACCCATCAAGTCCCCAGTAAAAGCAGAGAGCTGTGGCTCATGGCAAGAAATGCAAGTCTAGTGTCCAAAGGAAAACTCACCAGCTTCAGGAGGTTAATTCACTTCTGAGCAGTGGCACTCAGCTCTACAGTTCTGTGGGTTTGCGTGAGACTGAGTAGTGTCATAAAACTGTCAGTTGTGTATGTGACTCGGAACTGAAATTGGCTGCCAGTTCACACCCTCAGGAAATGCATAACGGAGTTAGACTTGTGTATTTTTAAGAAAAACCAACAACCACGAAAAGATGCAGAAAACATTGTTATAACATGTGCTCTCCACCCATTAAGGATGAGAACAGACACTGTGACAAAGAAATTACAGGATGGACACAGTTGGAGGTAGGAAATAGGACAGATTTTTATCATAGTAGAATTCTGGTTGCTTAGTTCTTGAAGTTGTATGAAAAGAATCAGAATAAATGTGACCAAAATGAAGAAGATGCTTTTGTTATTAAATATCTTTGGGGCTGTTTGGCTCACTCTTTCTGCATTCAATAAAGACCGAGCTCACATTGTCTCCAAGGAGGCGTTAAGTTCAGGAGTATTTGCCATTGATGAGTGGTCTAGAGCGCAGAATGGCTTCCAATAGCTGGATTGTCAGCAAACTGGCAAGGTCAAAACGTGGTTTTGGGGTCCCTTGGATCTCACTCTCTAGAGAGACACACTTTGGAACACGAGCCAGAATGGATTTTACAATTACTCTGGCTATCTTGGGAAAGTTCATTTACTTTTTGAGATGCTCAGGAAACTGTCAAAATGGCTTCTGAGGTGTCATTAAGTGTTTTGAACTAATTTCAGACTTTCAGAAAAGTTGCAAAAAAACCCAAGAAAAACAGTACAGTGAGTTTCCATATATCCCTCATACAGTTTCTCCTAACGTTATCATATTATATAACAATAGTATAATCGTCAGAACCATGAAATTAACATTGATTCTATACTGTAAACTAAATATCTTATTTGAATCTCACCAAATTCTCCACTAATGTCCAGGATCCCACATTGCATTTAGTTGTTATTTCTCCTCTGTCTCCCCCAAGCTGTCGTTACAGTTCCTCAGTCTTTTCTTGTCTTCACAGTTTTGACACTTTTGAAGACTACTTGTCAGCTGTTTTGTAGATTACCCCTCAGTCTGGGCTTATCTGATGTTTTCCCATGGTTGGAACGAGGTTACGCATATTAGGTAAGAATCCCACAGAAGTGATGTTGTATCCTTCTCAGTGCATCATATCATGGGTTCCTGATGTTGATACATCCTGTCACTAGTGATGTTTACCTTGATCACTGGGTTAAGATGATGATGTCTGCGGGTTTCATCCACTCTCTTTTCCTTTGTAGTTAATAAATATCTTGGGGGAGATACTATGAGACTAAGCAAATTCTGTTTCTCCTCTCACTTTCACCCTCCAAGTTTAGCATCCGTAGGTGTCTCTTTTCTGCAACAATTATTACTATGGAGTGTGCCTGTTATTACCATGAAGTTTGCTATTTCCCTTTGTCCTTCTACATTTATTCATTGGAATTTTATTCTAAGAAAGAGCAGTCTTTTCTCCCCTAATTAATTGATTAATATAAATAAGTTAGTATGGACTTGAGTTGTTTATTCTATTCAATGAATTATAATCCAGTGCTCTTACTATTGATTCTGTGGCTCAAGTTGTTCCAGCTGAGGCCATTAGGAGCTCCTCTGGCTGGGCTCTTCTGTCCCATCAACAAGCCCTTATAGTTTTTGAGCATTCCCTTATTTTCTGGCAACAGAAGATGTTCCTGGCTGGTCTTGTACTTTCCCTGCTCCAGCCTTGTGGTCACCGGGTGACTGGGAGTGAATATGGAGTCATCATTCTGGCCTTGAATTCATATCCAATTTACTTAGAAATCATGAACAACTAAGAGACTTGATGACCTATCATATGGCACCTGAAATCCGCCAAGGTGTCCCAAAGATACTATTAATAACGTATGCTAAACCCTTGAATGCAATTATGAAGGGTGGAGATCGGTTTCACATCACAGATGAGGGGGAGAGCTTGCAGCATGGGAAGATCTGGTTTGGAGGCATCTCTACCACCTACTATCTGTGACCTCACACATGTCACATTGCCACTCCACAAAGGGACCAAGTCTGACGGAGCATACTACTCACGGACTTCCTGTGTGGATCAAAGGAACCATGTGTGGAAATGTTTATGAACTGCAAAATGTTATAAAAATGTGAGGTGTTAGTGTTATTGCTTCTATAAACACTGATTCATCACAATTGTGGAGCTAGAATAGACCTAAAAGATCATCCTGTCCAACACCTGTGTTTTACAGGCAGAGAATCAGAGCCCCAGACAGGTTAAGTGATTTGTCCAAGGCTCCAGGCTGGTAGAACTGAGACTAAAACCCAGGCCTTCTAACCCCTCGTTATGTGTCTCTCCATTACAACATCTGCTATTTAAGCAATTTTCTCATCACGCAACCTGGGAGGAGCTACCATGCTTTTTTCTTCTTAACTCCTCTTTCTAAAATGGAATTCAAGTAGACTAGAGAAAGAGAATGCCAGTTTTACTTTGGGGAATGTTGTTACTTTAAAATTGTCTTGTATTTATTTTCATTCTCTAAACTTGGCTCTCTAGTTAGGGCAGGGCTAAATCTGTTCTGTAAGAAACAGTACAAGATAAGGTATCTCTCTTCTCAGAAGACTACTACCTGAACCTGGGTTCTGGGAAGTGATTCCAATTCTTCTGCTGCAAAAGACTCGTACACACCGTGACAATGACTAAGTGATGCCAGACGTCTGGATATTGAGAAACACGTAGATGATTACCTACATGTTTTCTCTGTGTTTATTCTAGATGTTTGGAATCATGAAGACAAAGTCTCTGTGTCTAGAATGTCAGGGAAGAAAAGGTTGGTTTTTTTTAACTTTTTTTTTCGTTGCAGAAGCAAAGCTGATTTTTTTTTTTTTTTTTGGTCACACCCCATGGCATGTGGGATCTTAGTTCCCCGACCAGGGATCGAACCCACGCTCACTGCCTTGGAAGCGTGGAGACTTAACCACTGGACTGCCAGGGAAGTCCCCGAGGTTTTATTTTTTTAATTTATGTGTTCTCACAGTATCTCAGAACAGGGCTTTATTTATGTTTTTCTTTCCTGGAATATTTGTTGAGCAGGAACTTGGAACTTGGGACCATGCTTCACAAGGTCCCAATTCTAAAAACTTTCCTGTTAAGATCAGTAACGGACGCTTGCCGTAATTTGGTGTTCAGTACTCTTCTTTCCTTTGGGCGATTGCTTTCTTATCCCACGTGGATGTGGCAAATTGTTTGTTGGGATGTCCTGCCTGCTCTCCAGCTCTCCAGCTCTCCATATACATGGGTATATGAACAGATCTTGCTAATCTTGGATCCCATCTCTGTCTATGGTAATTGTGCAAACTGACCATCATATTTGTATTTCTGGATCCAACTATACTTGAGCCGGCTTCATGGTCCAGTGAACCAACTGATCCCTTCTTTGCTTAAACTGATTGAGTTGGGTTTCTGTCTCTTGCAACCACAAGGGTTCAGACTAATTCCAGGTCCTTATCTCAGGTACGTTCCATTCTACCTGCCCAGGTTAGCGTTCCGTCCTACCCTAACCCTAACCTGCCCATTACAGGCAATCAGTAAATGCATATTGAATAAGTGAACACATTGGGAATAAACATAGCAAGTATGTGAGCCTGTCACTTTGACCTCTTCTTCCAACAGTGATTTATCAGGATACAAAAGAAAAATAGGGAGGGGGACATTATTTTTGAATGATCAGTGAGCAGTGACATAACTCAAAGGACAAGAAGAAAGACAGCCAAGGTATCTGAATAATTCACAGACTGGATAATTAGCCAGAATGCTTAGCATGACCAGAAATTCCACCACTCAGGATCCCTTTGTTCAGCCACTAGTCACAATCTGTCTCATTTCATTACATCAGATTTTTAATGAGAAGGGAAGGAGAAAAAAAGGCACTCATTTTTTAGAGTTCTGCGACATGCCAGACACCAGGCTGGGCAGTAGGGCCAGCTCCCTGGGCGCGAGCCGTGCGGTGCCACTGGGCCCCGTGCTCAGAAAGGCCCTGAGGTTGTTTTAGTGCTCTACTGTTGCCAACTTGAAGTTCTTAATAATTTTTGAACAGAGGTCCCGTGGTTTCACTTTTCATGGGGGCTTTTGCAAATTCTGTAGCCAGTCCTGCTGCATAGTTTGTTTTCTCTCCATTAATCCTCATATCAGCCCAAAGATATTGTGTCATTTTCCCACCTTTTAGAAGGAGGACCTGGATAAATGTGCAGCCAGGGTCATATCGCAGAGGCGGGATTTGGAATCACGTCAACTTAACATGAGAGCCTCTGAGCTTTCCTCTGTCTCCTCCATGCACACACAGGCAGTAAGGGGGAGTCCTGCTTCCAAGGGGCCTATGTCTAATCTTAGACAGGTAACGTGGAAAGCATGAGGCCGGGTGAATTCCAGGATTCTCCAAACACGGTATGCGTGATTGGGCTTGGGAAATTTATTCGTTTGTTTGACTGATATTTTTTGAAGACTTTGTATTGGTCAAGCACTTTACATGCATTTTTTTCATTCAACAACAGACTTTCACTGAGCTCCCGATCTGTGCCACGTTCTTATGTGAGGCTCTAGGAATAGGGCAATGAATAAAGCAGGTGAGATCCCAGCTTTTGCAGAGATCGCGCGCGCGTGTGCACGTGTGTGTGTGTGTGTGTGTGTGGTGGTGGGAGGTTAGAGAAGGACAGTGGGAGTAGAAATAAATAAGTTACCAAACAAACTGGGTAATTTAGGATGTGACAATCACAATGAAAGAAATATACAGGATGTGTGATCGAGATGGGGTGAGCAGAGAGTATCTCTCCAAGGGCTGGATACTTAAGCTGAAGCCTGAAGAATCCAGCCATGGGGGAAACCAGCTTAAGCAGCTTCAGTCAGAAGCAAGAGCAAGTGACAAAAACCCTGGGGCTACAGGTAGCTTGGCAGGTTGCATGATCCTCATCCAAGCTTATTTTGCAGATGAGGAAACTGAGACCTGGGGAGGTTAAGAAATTTCCTGGCGTACCAGTTAGTGGGAGACTAAGCATTCAATTCTGTCTCCAGAGCTGGTGCAATTGGTCCCTCCACGCTGGCCTCCCTGAGGTGATAAGCTGATGAAGGAATTTACTTTATTATATTATTATTATTATTATTACTGCGCCACATGGCATGTGGGATTTTAGTTCCCCGGCCAGGGATCAAACCTGCATCCCCTGCATTGGAAGCACAGAATCTTAACCACTGGACCACCAGGGAAGTCCTGAAGGAATTGATTTTAGATGGTGACACCCTTGGAGGGACAGACACACGAATCTGAATTGAGACCTCTCTGACCACAAGAATACTTATTGCAAATTTGCATCACATTTTCCAGTGTTCTACTTTAAAAAAAAAAACATTCCCCAGCACAGTTTGTATGCCAGGGACCCATAAACCATCCTCATGGAAGGTTGCAGTTTGACCCGGGGGTGGGCGTGGGCATGGGGTAGAGTGCATGTCAAGTAGACTCCCTGTTTCTCCTCACCTGAGTTCAGTGGCTCCTTACCTCACATTTGGGAGTTCCAGTGCCCTGAGAGGTGAGAATCTCCAATAGAATGGCCCATTGTCAGCCTGGAACCACACGCAGCCAGCGAGATGCTCCCCACACCTGGCTCTGATAAAGAGGGTGGATGCACTGTCTCCTCAGACTTGAACCGTGTCCTTGGAGAGCCCTGCCCCAGTCCCTAAGTGGATTAGAAGCTGAGCCAGGGTGCTGATCGGGGTGACCCTGTTTCCACATTTCACCGAAAGAAAAAAAACCACGACCAGAATTCCATCTTGCTTTAAGTCCTGTAGAAGAGAGAAACATTTGCATTCATTACCTTGCCTGAAATTACTTTGGATGGATTTTAAAACCAGTCACAGCTAATAATAACTATTATTATGGATGTTTAAACGTAAGACATATTCACTTAAATGGTAAACATCAACAATTATCATACAAGATAATAAGATGATTTAGACCTTCAATATGTATTTGTGATTCAGCCAAATGCACTAAAATTTGCATTTGTGACTGTTTCAAACCACTACTTTTAGTGTGTAATAGTTAATTATTGGGGCATATCATTGCTTTAGTGCTTTGGGCTATGCTATAAGATGTACTAAACAAAAGCATGAGTAAAATGTAATTTTAAAAAGTAAGTTGTAAAGGTCCACATGCCACAAACCTAAAGAGGGTTTCTGGATGTAAAAGTAGCTATTTTTGATAGTTTGTAAAATATCATAAAGTATTTGGTATTTTATGTTACGATGCTGAGTTAATGACATCAGCCCAGAGAACAGCCACTTCTGACTTCTGATGTAGTGAAAGCCAAGGAAGAAGCTCTAAAAGTTGTGTACATGACTGTGTCTGGCAGGAAGCAGTTTATCTTTTCTGGCATTATTCTTGGGTGGGTATTAATGAAAACATCCTTTACAAAACGTCAGATGTGTCTACAAATATGGAGTTCAGTTTAGACTTTTGAAAGATCGAAGAGATTTGTGGGTAGATGGACACCCCAGTCAATTAGTCAGTTATGTTTTACTGGGTTCAATCAGTGGCCTGTCTTTAGGAATGAACATTTCTTGGTGGTGTGGATAGGGTCTTCTCTACACCTCTTCTAGCGGGTGTGGCATGGGTAGATGCTGGGAAGTAAATTTGTTAATTATTCTTTTACAATCCCCTCCCACCCTGCCGAATACATTATTACTATTATTATTATTATTATTATTAGCTTTGGTTGCAGGTGGGGACCTGGTCCATGCTGAAGAAAGATTACTCAAAAGTCACCCCCTTAGTAAAGGTATCTGAGCCCTTGCTCTCAGTGTGACACTGGCCAATTTAAGAGTGATGCCTCTACACAGGTAGCAATCTTATTATCTCCCCTCCCTTGCTGTCTCCTGTGGGTCCCTCTCAGCCCTTCCAACTTTTTCCTATTGCATCCTATGTATTTAGATGCTACCCTGCATTTATTTTACTCTGTGTTGATAATGCCATAGTGACCTTCTTGCAAATTACCACTCCCCACTTGACCCAAGTTTCAGGTAATTATACCTCGTTTGGCTACAATCACGGGCGCACAGCAAACTTAACACCTGCCCAAGCAGTCTGGAAGCGCTCGGATTCGTGAGGGATGTCTACTTGCTGGGTTTCATGTGTGAGAAGAGTCTCACCCCACCCCGATCCCCTACACGGGTCACTGTTATGGTATCATAAACAATAGGAAATGTGAGGAAAGTGTCACCTCTCAGCAGAGCTGGAGTGTGCAGCAGTGCTCTGAGGCTGGAACATTCTGCTGAATTTGCCCAATGAGCCACTTCAGGAAGTCCATTGGCAATAACAACAAATTGGGTCAAAAATAATTTCCTGCATATTTCTTAAGTTTCTTTCTTTTCTTTGCCAGAGAAATGGAGGGGGGATGTGCAATAAAAACTGAGGCATCTTCTTTCCATGAGCACGTAAAAACACACCTGCTCTCTGACTGCAGGGGCCGTGAAAAACGCTAGGCTCAGCACCCCGGTCACAGTTCCAGAATACCTACGGGCTCCGTGCCTTTGTAGAATGTCCCAGTTCATTCTCTTCAGATAATCCCAGACTGAATCTGAATTATGCCCAGAGTGATTCTTTCCCACGGACTCTGCCGTTATGGGGGGAGCCCTGGTTCAGCCACCCGGGCATCAGATCTAGGTCATCCGTGGTGTTGACGTGCACACGTCCATGGTACCCGCATGCTTACTGCTCCAAAGACAACAGTTTCCTCTGATTCAGTCGTGTTCCTTTTGCTTCACAAGTTGGGGGCCCAGTGGGGGAAGCGTCCCCACTCCAGGCAGTGTAAGGGTTTGAGTTTCTGGGTCATCGGGTGATGACTTCCCTTTGCCATGCCTGGCAGGCAGCCTTTGGTGGAAGCTGCCTTAACACTCACATGTTTGGTAACTTGAGGAAGGGATGGAGTAATCCGTTATCTGCTTCCATATCGCTTAGCAAGCCTCGTGTGTGGAGTGGCCATCTTGAATTGATTGCTCCAGCGACACAAGTCCGTGCCAATCCTGCCTGCTAGCAGAGGGCTCCAAATGAGGTCATTGTTTTGACAGTTTCACAGAAGAACCCCGAACAGCCTGAACAAACCCTTACACATGTTGGATCATCCGGAACAGTTGTGAGATAAAAGATGAACTTGGACCAAAACGTTGGGAAGCGTGAAACACCACCGAGGGTTTCTCTCTGACTCCTCACATCCAGGGAAACCCCGAGCGAGGATGGAGAAGATTGGTCTGATTCCCCTCCCAGCCTCCTCTAGTCCTGGGTGTTGGAACTGCTTGGGTGGCAGTGATGATCTGATTAGGGGAGGACAATTGTCTCAAACCTCAGTGATCTCAAGCTCCATTGAGAAGCATCTTGGCAGCCTGGACGCTGATATTCTTGGAACACTGTGTATTTCTCACCAATTCCAAGAGTGTGTAGCAAGTCACGTGGCCCCCAAAGTAACACTGGAAATTCATAGAATTAGGGCATCCGCTGGGACTACTTATCATTTGGGTTGGGAAATTGGGCAGGCATATATCTTTCTGAGCTCTTTGCAGGGACGACCACGGTGTCTTGGCTTCTAGAGTCTGCAGCCCTTGACGGCAACACTCGAATCCTTAGCGCTGATCCAGCTTCACTTAGCCCCTCCAGCTTGCACCTGAAGGAGGGACATTTCCTTGTTTTAGATCTGTGTGTTCATCAGAGTGGAGTTCAAAGTGATCACATTTTTCTCCTTCTTCTTGATGTGGTAGAAAGACCCCTGGGTTCGAAGAAGGTTTTCTACCCTTAGGTTCTAGTTCTGGAAACTCATGAAGGCAAAAAATGTCTTCTGTGTTTGCACTGGTTTCCTACAGCTCCCATAGCAAAGCATCGCTAGTCGGATGGCTAACACAACAGAAATTTACTCACCCACAGTTCAGGAGACTAGAAGTCCACAATCAAGGTGTTGGCAGAGATGATTCCTTTTGGGGGGCTCTGAACAGAGGGAGGATCTGTTCCATGCCTCCCTTCCAGTGGCTGCCAGCAATCCTTGGTTCCTTGGCTGGTGGGGGGCATAACTCCAATCTCTGACTCCCTCTTCACATGGTGATTTCTTTGTGTGCCTCTGTGTCCAACTCCTTATAAGGACACCAGTCACTGGATCAAATCCCATCCTGCTGCAGTATGACCATCTGCAAAGACCCTATTTCCAGATAAGGTCACATTCCCAGGTACTACTGGGGTTAGAACTTGATGATGTCTTCTTGGAGGAGACAATTCAATCTACGGCAGGGTTTGACTCTCAAGACCATCCCCAGTGCCAGCCACCTCTTGCCATCTGTGGGCCTTTGGCAGATCAAGGAATTTCTAGACCTGAGTTTCTTCATCCGTGGAACGAGAACCCTAAACTAGAAAATCTCCAATGTCACGCCCTCTGCTTGTACGCTCCTGTTTGTGGGAGTTACTCCGTATGTTCTAGGGCACCTTTATCTGGGTAGGGATAAATATCAACCCAGGAGGGACTTGAATTTTAAACGTGAATTTCAAGTTTTCTCAATAGTTTACTTCCAAGCTAGGCAATATTGGTGAAGCAAGTCTTAAAATGAAAACCGTTCAAGTGCAAGTCTTCAGACCCATGTGTGGAAATTCGTTAGAGGCATTCACCACACAACATTTTATGGGCGAGCACACAAACATTTTCATCTCCCCTCTTGGAGTGGAAGGCTTGCAGAAAAGCTGCATGATTTTAGAGAGACATGCTAGGGGGATGCAACACTCACAGGTGTTCTGGGCACAGGACTCGGCCTTATTGCTGTGCCCGGCAAGGAAGTCAGAACTGAAAGTTCATAACAAAGACTGTTCAAAGCGCAGCGGTTGCTGTCACTCCAGCTTTTGCGAAGCACGTCTTTGCTTTTTCACTCTGTATAGTGATGCTCATTTCATCACTTTAGCTTGTATGTTATTCCCTTTCATAGCCCAGGATTGGGAAGCCCCATCTAAAAATCTCTGAAAATGACTTCCTCACCTGCAGCCACTTCCCTCCCCTACTCCCTCCCCAGTGCATTACTGAACATGGCGCTTCATTTATTCTAGGAGCTACTATGCAGGGTGCATATGAGCCAGGCCCACTTGTGTGAGGTGCTAGCGGCTCAAAAGTGACCACGACACAGACACTTTCTTCCAGTAGCTCACAGTCTAAAGGCAGGAAGTCAGAGCACAATATCTAAGTGCAAGGATGGACACGGGCCCAGGCAGTTATGCGAGCACAGAAGCCGGGGGCCCAGGGAGACTTCCCGGAGGAGACAGATGATTGGAGGGGAAAGGGGGAACCATCAACGGGTTTGTTTGGATGGTGACGTATTCCAGCCAGAGGCGAAAGGAGCAGACGAGAGGCGGGAACAGCAAGCTAAGTGTTGCGTGTGGCTTCTCGGACTGCCACTCCTCTGCTCCGAAGTCATGGTTAACGAACCTCAGGGAAAACAGTGAAGTTTGTCTCCTTCCCACAGCACTTCCGTCAGATTAAGTTTTGTCTTAGAGCTGATTGTAAAGGGGAGGCTAGGCCAGCTCCCAATCCTGGTGTGATTTACACATGACCCTCCGAAATGTGTGTATAACGTGAAAGGGTGATTCACCTTGCTTGTTCCGAAGACACTGAATGAATAATGGAGGTTTGCTTCTGAACGTAGTGATCGTGGCAGAGGTTGGTGGGCAGGCCGGACCTACCGATGCTCCCTGGAGGTGCACTGACTCGAAATAGGGGCAGCCTGGGGTGGGAGTTGCAGAAACCTTAAAATCCTCCACCAATGAAAACTCTGCTCAAGGCCTTTGTCTGCTCAGCCAGCCTGTGCGGGTCAAGCCTGTCCTTGACCCCATCTCCCAGGCAGTTCATCCCATCTGGCCAGAAGCCTCCCCTCCCTTGAAGAAACTTCAGCTATTCCGTAAGGTTCTGCTCACCCCAGGCACCCTCTGTGAATCCCTCCAAAAGCCTCCAGGAAAAATTAATGAGCACACGCCATGATTGATATTCTTTGGGGACTTTGTTCATCATTATCATAATAACAACTTAACATTGACAAAGCTGGTCAGACGTTGCGCTTGACATAACTTTCAAATTAAGTCATTTATTGATCGCTCCATTTTCAATGGGATGGTTATGGAAGAGGTGGGGAAAATAGTATATTTGTAGAGCTTAAAACTTAGCCAAGGCTACCAAGCACAGTTGCTGGACATTCACAGACTTCAGATCCTGACCTCAGGGCAGAATCCTTTTTATGGTAGGGTTCTCTCCCAGTATGGGTTTTTTCAGGAAAATGGAGCCAATCAAGTATTCCAGGAATGAAGGGCTTTAATCTAAGAATGAGGGCTTATTTGAGTATTGGAAGAGCTACTACTGCCAAGGTCTGAAATTTACTGCAGAAAATCAGGGAAGTTGCAGCCAGATGGTTGAGGAAGTAGACACTGAGACCTCAGGCTTCTCAAAAGCTTCTAAGGAAACTACTGGAGTTCTTAGAAATTTCTGAAGAAACTCTTACCAACTGGCTTAGTCTGCAGTAGCAAAATGGGTGATTTACAATACTGGCTGAGAAGCAGCCACAGATCTCGCATCTCCTCATGTGTCTGCTGAGCTGATCTCTAGAGAAGAATGACCTCTGCTCCTGGCCCACCATGCAGGGCTCATTGGCAAACTTGACATGGAACTGTACAGGGGAGAGATTCTGGGAGCTGTAGTTGCCTGATCCTTGCATGGTGTGGAGGGTGATATGCTGACAAAAGACCATTCATTCCAGGTGGTTCTCAGTTGGGTTTTTGTACCATTATTCTTCTTAGTGTTATTATTTCAGGTAAACCTGACTTACAGACAGCACATCTAGGAACGTTCCTTTCAATGTTACTTTTCTGCCTCCAGTGCCACGATCATCCCCGAGAATTCTCCTTGCTGCTCTTCCTTCTTAATCCTATCATCAGGAGGTCCTCATCTACTTGCCTTAGGTTTTGCTTATCTCTTAGCTGTGGGCTGATTCACTAAGTGGTTACCCATCTTTTCTTCTGGGAGGATGACAAATGCCTTGTAGAGCACCTAGTGTTGGTCACATAATTAGGCCCTCAGTAAAGGTAAGTTCCTTTCTTCCCAGTAGTAGATATTTGGTGTTTTTGTCCTTCCATTATCCATGCATCCTTCTACAGGTCACAGCAGCTCAAATGGCTTTTTTTTTTTTTTTAAATTGAGTTATCATTGACATCTAACATTAAGTTAGTTTCGGGTATACAACGTAATGATTCAATATTTGTAGTTATTGGAAAACAATCACCAAAATAAGTCTAGTTAACATCTGTCACCATACAGCATTACAAAACTTTTTTCTTGTGACAAGAACTTTTAAGATCTACTCTGTTAGGAAATTTCAAATATGCAATAAAGTATTATTAACGATAGTTACTATGCCATATATTATACCCCCATGACATATAGTTTATAACTGGAAGTTTGTACCTTTTAATACCCTTCACCCATTTTGCCCACTTCCTCACCCCCAACCTCTGGGCTTTTGAAAAACTATGCTCAAAACATGGGTCCTTCCTAATGTTTTATACATTATTTCAAACAAAATGTATTTCAATCATGGGATGGCTACAGTAGGTTTGGTGATTTGATCTGTGAATATAATCTTTATGTACTATAATGTTTTTATTAAAGTTTTGATTTCAAATAATTAGCCTACTAATGAATTTTTAGAATACAGGCTTTGAGAATTACTTGTTTCTCTAGTTTAGCATTTGTTATCATACAGGACTTCATGTAGGCTAGGTACTAAGGAATGCAAGTTCAATGTTAAAGGGAGAAAAACAACTATGTAGAAAAGCCAAAATGAGCATGCTTTTGAGCTGCGGTCATAAAGGTCCGATGTCTGGCTCAAGAGAGGTGACACTCTGTGCTGGTCACACCACACAGAGCATCACAGGGAACAGTCAACTGCATGGTCAAACCACAATGAGGGGCTCAGCTACAGAGCCGGATGCTAAGGACAATGATAAATTGGGGCAACCTGGAGAAGAATAGTGGTACACTGGGTCATAGGAAACTCCAACAGTCAAAAGAGCCAGGAGGTTTTAGTTTGGAACACAGAGGACTTGCAGAGGCCATGTGGTCATTCAGTGGGTGATGGATTCCCTTATTCTGTGTAGTTTCAAGGGCAGGACAAAGCCAGTGAGTGGAAGGTGGAGGAAGACAGTATAGAAGCCTGGGGATGGTCACAGCTGGAGGGCTCAGCCTGACGGGCCACCAGGAGACTCGGCCAAGCAGTTAAGAGCTCCAGCTGTGAGGTTAGATGCCTTGGTTGGGATTCTGCTTAATCCTTTGTGACTTGGAGCCCATTCTTCATTTGCAAATTAGAACAATGACAGTACCTACCACATAGGGATGGTTACGTGAGTTAACAGATGAATGCAGAAGTCTTCAAGAGTATGGCAGAGAGTAAGTTCGGGGGTCACACTTAGCACAGTGCCAGGCATAGTAGGTGCAGGTGTGCAATTACTTGTTATTGACTGACTGACTGAATGAATGAATGAATGAATGAAATTAATGGATAATTCCTAAGTTTTCGTCCACCTGTGAGTCTGGTGCCTCATCAAAAATAGCAGCTTTTTCTTTTTCTTTGATGAACATCAACTCTATTTTTATGTGTTTTAAGAGAAGTGTGTATATAAAATATTATTTGTAATTATTTGTAATATAATATATATAAAATATTATATATAATTCATATATATGCATGTATCGATATACATGTACATATATAAACAGTTTAAAAGTATAGAAAATCAAGAAGCAGGAAAGAAAACACCCATGATCTCATCCACCAGAAATAATGACTAACATTTCCTTTGAGTCTTTTTCAATGTATTTGTTTACGTAGTTGGATCAGACTATGTATAGATTTTTGTATCCTATGTGGGCGTTTTTTTGTGGGTTTTTTTTTTGACTTAACATTGGGTGATAATTTGATTGCTTTTGGAGATGCTTTTTAGTGTTTATTTACTCCTTTCCTACTTCGGTCCTGAGCATTTGCTGAGCACCTACAATGTGGTCAGGTCCAGAAATAGAGATGAACAGGGGGCTGGCTATTCTTGTCCATTTGCCAAAAGAGATGCTAGATGGGTTCATAACAACAAATAACTGAATGTTAAGCAATTAAAAATCTCTGCCTAGGGCTTCCCTGGTGGCGCAGTGGTTGAGAGTCCGCCTGCCGATGCAGGGGACGCGGGTTCGTGCCCCGGTCCGGGAAGATCCCACATGCCGCGGAGCGGCTGGACCCGTGAGCCATGGCCGCTGAGCCTGCGCGTCCGGAGCCTGTGCTCCGCAGCGGGAAAGGCCACGGCAGGGAGAGGCCCGCGTACCGCAAAAAAAAAAAAAAAAAAAAAAAATCTCTGCCTTCACCATCTTCATTGAAACTCTTGCCCCGAACGTGTATTATCAAACGTTAACATGTATTTCTTTTTGCCCTTGGACTAGAAAATCTTCCCCAGATAACTAGTTCCTTTGCCTTCAACAATGCTACTTCCCCCCTGTAACCACCTGGGTTGCTGGGAGCTGCCAGTGCACACACAGAGCTAACTAGACATGTTCCCAGATGATGCTTAATTAAATCCTTTAATTATTAGCCACTCAGCACATTTGCATCATTCCCTAGTGCTTAGCACCAGACTCATTTAGGGGAGGAAGCCAGCCTCCTATTTGCCCAAATTACTGCCTCTATTAGAGTTTTATCGGATTCAGGAAAGTTGGAATTCTGAAAATATTTTTTTAGAACTCACCAGTATTTAGCTTGATATTAAGCAAGTCTTTACACCTTGAAAATGCCCTTTATCCAAATCGATAAGTTAAGCCTAGACTTCAGGTTGAATCCAAATATAGCATTAGCTTGCTCAAACCATTGAGCTGCTCACCGGGCAGCTACAGGGTTGGAAGGCAGGACTGGTGTTAACATCTCCACGTTACAAATGAGGAAACATCGTTAGAGCACCTAAGAGGACAGCTGACTCTTCCCCAGTGTCCACGCCCCCAGTAAAATGTTTCAAAGCATGGCACAGAGTAGGGCCTAAGTGCCCTGTCCTCCTCCAAGTGAGAAAGCAGGAGACCTGGAGCTGGGGCTGCCATAGGTGGGTCCTCCCCGGAGTGCCCTCCATCCTCCGTCCTCAGAGTCCCCAGGTGCAGCCAGACACAGCACCAATGGCCGCCTGTAGGCACCCGAGGATGTGGCAGAACCGCTGAAATAAAAGCTACTGCATGGGAGCAGAGAAAGTACTTGCAACGCTAAGCACAGATACTGTGCTCCAAAATATTTTTGAAATAATGAATTTCATTCCACATATGCCTGATCCTATCTCTGAGGCCTTCCCTGACCATGGTATCTAAAATAGCAAATTCCCTGGGACTTCCCTGGCGGTCCAGTGGTTAAGACTGTGCGCTTCCGCTGCAGGGGGTGTGGGTTCGATCCCCAGTTGGGGAATTAGGATCCTGCAGGCAGTGCAGGGCGGCCAAAAAAACAAAAAAATAAAAAGATAAAATAAAATAGCAAACTCCCTCCCTCCCGCCTGAGCACTCTCCCATAGGCCTGCACGGCCTAATTTTTCTCCTTAGTACCCGTTACCGTGTTACATACAAGAAGACTTTTGGTTTATTGGTTTATCGTCTGACCCTTCCCCATTCTCCTTTGCCTGGAGGCAAGCTCAACAGGGCCGGGCTTTGCTGTGTTCTCTGCTGTATGCCCAGCTCTAGCATAGCTCCAGGACATGGTAGATGTTCACTAAATATTTGTTGAATAAATAAATGAGTGTGTGAGCAAGTCCTAGAATCTTCTGAAATTTGCAGGTAATGGAGTTTGCCTTAAGGACCTTTTATTTATACAAAAATACTTCATTAGGAATGATCGTTCTCTGGATAAGATGATGTGGGAGCGTTTGCCCAGGCTTGTTATAAATCATACTCAGAGAAATGGTTCCTTCATTCTTCAGACATTTCATGAGCACTGTTTATGTGCCAGGTATTGTGCTAGGCACTTGGGATTTTAAGAAGTGAATGGGACATGTCTCTGCTTCGAGACTAATGGGTAGGAAGACAAGTAAGCAGGTCATCAGAGTAGAATGTGCAGTGATTGGGGTCGTTCAGGCTGCTGAGGGAATCTGGGAAGAGAAGCGAGTAACTTTACTTAGGGGGGTTGAGAAAATGGTTTTAGAGAGGAGACAAAGAGGAGAACTGAAGACATTCCAGGCAAAGGAAAGAATGTACAAGGGCAAGACACTGATAGAGGGCAGGACTGCTATGCATGGTTGTACAGGTTGTGCACTGCACAGCTCCAGGTCTGTGTTTGCTGGTGAGGGGGACATTCATATTGTAGTCTATGTGCAATATGGTGACCCTGTGAGAAGACAAGGCAAATTCAGAGAATAGAGAAATGCGGAGGAGCTGGAAGGTAGAGCAGATTTAAGGGAAATAAGGAAAATGGCCAGGGGTTATGATGGGAGGTGATGATATCAGAATGTGAAGGGCCTTGTAAGCAAGGTAAGGAGTTTGAAGTTTCCTGTCTAAGCCACCCAAGGCTAATGGGACAAAAACCAGAGACAAGAAGACTCAAAAGGAAAAGGGTGGAACTAGAGCCTGGGGAATTTTCTTAAGCTGCAGGAGCTTCTGTAGAGGGTGGCAGCTTCAAACACAGGTGAGGGGCACCTATCGGGCAGATGAGAGCTCTATATGAGAAGAGCAAGGGCGGGGCCCGTGGACTTCCAGGCTGGGGCTCAGGATAGTTAGAGGCAACGTAAGGGTTAGGGGAGCGACATGTCCTTGAAACAGAGTGAAGAGAGTTTTGAAAGTCACTTGTGGTCAGCAGTGCCAAATGCAGAAAGCTGAACTCGAATGAGTCGGAGGATGGAGGTTGGGACTGCTCACTTGGGATTCCACTCACTGGGGCCCAGTGGGAAAATCAGACTGGGAGGAACCGAGCTTTGGAGCAGAGCTGAGGCAGAGGAGACGGAGGCCAAGAGACACCTCAGAACTCAGGGTGTTCCTGGCCCGCCTGGGAAGGACATCTCACCAGCTGGAGTCGGAGGCTTACAAGCTTTACTTGTCATCTCTCCTTGAGCTTAGGGATTATTATGTGTGTGAATATATTAGCCATAATTCATTCACTCATACATTTATTCATTCACAAAACATACTGTCGTGTCCTCTATGCCAGGCTCTTGAAGGACATGGCAAAATGGGACAGACATTGTGATTTTTACCTTCCCGAGGGAGACGCTGGACCATCAAGACCCCTTCTGACGTTGCAGCACGACCTCACCCTCAGCTCCCATGGAAGCTCTCAGCTCAGGAGAAGCCCCACACTTTACATGTGGCGGAGCCTTAGGGGCGGCTGTCTTGTTGGAAGGTGTAACTGAGGGATTTATTTTAAGACAACATTCATGTAGCAAATGCACATATAAATTTTGTTTCACCAGAAGTATAGTTTGTATACTTTGAAAATGTACTAATTTTCATCTCTATTGATTGTTGATTTGCGGGGGGCGGGGGGCATGGAGATGGAGAGTACAGGGCTAAAGTTCCTCTCACCATCCCTTGGTACCTTGCTGTCTTAAACTCATTTATCCTATCTTCTGACCACACCATTGACCATCTAGATTTCACACTCCTGTTCTCACAATTCCTGTTCTTTTATCTTACAAAAATCTTTGGCCCCTTTACCCTCCATCTCCACCATTCTCTCACGTCCCTTTTGTGTGTCTTCTTTCCTTAAATATTGGTCTTCCATCCTTGATATTCTCTTCCATTTCATCATCGTTTCCTGCCTTCTTTCCTCCCATCCCATATGTTGTCCATATTTGAGTGACTCCCAATATCTAGGGCATCTCTCTCTCTCTCTCTCTCTCCCTCTCCTGAGTTTCAGGTCCCTTTAATCAATTGCTTCTTGATATCTCCATCTGGATGTCCCGCTGCCACTTCAAATCTCATAGGTTACCAGCCTCTGGCCCAAGCAGAGCTCATTTCTCCTTTTGAACCTTAACCTTCTCATCAATTCCTTTCCCAGTGAAATGACTGCCAGTCCCCAGCAGCCCAAGCTGGAAACCTGGGCCAGGTCCTCGACGCCTCCCTTCTCTGGACGCCACATGGTAACCTGGTTATCAGTAGCTGTGCTAATCCTCTCTCTATCTGCTCTCTCTTCTCTCACGGCCTCCTCCTGAAGCCACCTTGTTTCGGGTCCTCATTCCTGGCCTGGATTGCTGGGATGGCCTCCACAGGGGTTTCCTGGTCCCCATCTAATCCTTCCTCCATGAGCTTCCAGAGTTGCCTTCTACAGCAGTCATCCATCTGGCCCCTCTCTGCTTCAACTGCTCCCTGGGCTCAGCCGCCTTTGCTGGCCAGCCCTGCGGCCCCTCCACGGCCCCTGCTCCCCCTTCCAGCCTCGTAGCTGGCCGCTCCGTCTGCCCCTCTGTGTTCACACCCTTCCATCCTCACCCTCAGCTCCTCGAAGTTGCACCACACGCTCGGCTCACTGCTTGGGCTTTGAACAGCCTCTCTCCCAACATGGAGTGTGTTTTCTACATCACTCCTCCTGAGTATCCCTGCTTCCCCTCCACGAGGCATCATCCTTAAGTATCCTGAGAACATGATCACATCCCCCCGTCTGGCCTGACTACAGGTGTCACCCTCATAGGCAGGTTGCCGACACATCAAGGGCACAGCTATTGCCCTCTTCACCTTCACAGGACATATTTTTGGCAGAGTCCATTCCATAAAAATTGAATGAACAAATGTGTGTTTCCTTGTCTGGAAGCCAGCTTTGTAGATAAATTTGGGCAGGTGATGCCTGTCTCTAGACATCAGACTCCTTATGGAAATGGATTGAATTCAATCATCTCTCGCCTCCCTTCTAGCACTGACTATATAAGAATGGATTCCAAAGGATTCTGTATCCAAGAAAAAGGAATATTTGGCTTCCCATTTTTTTTTTTCTTTTAGAGGTTTACAATCTTTTTTTTTTTTCGGTACGCGGGCCTCTCACTGCTGCGGCCTCTCCCACTGCGGGGACGCGCAAGCTCAGCGGCCATGGCTCACGGGGCCCAGCCGCTCCGTGGCATGTGGGATCCTCCCAGATCAGGGCACGAACCCGTGTCCCCTGCATCGGCAGGCAGACTCTCAACCACTGCGCCACCAGGGAAGCCCAAGGTTTACAATCTTAAGTTGGAGCTTAAATTTATCTGAATTTAAAGTGAACACCACGGCAGCTGGTAGAAAAAGACAAAACCTTCAAGAGACAGTGACTCGTTTTTTAATTAAAGCATATATTATCCCTTCACGCTATTCTTCTGAGTCCTTTACTCTTAAGTCATCATTTGTGAAGGGATCTTGAAAATGGATATGGATTTCACTGGAAAGACAATGGTAGGGGCAGGGGCGATGAGCAAGTGGAAAAGGATGGCGGTTCCAAAGCCGGCAGCCAGGCTTGACTGTTTCCAAAGGCCCCCCTCTGATTGCTGCCCACCCTCCCCACCCGTGGCCGTCAGTCAGCAAAGAGGGGGGCAGGGGTGTGGAGTGTTGGGACACACCCCCCTGGTGGCTGATTGGCGCTGCCCCTTGGAAGGTTAGCAACGTTGAGATTAATTCCTGCTCCAACCCACAGCCACGTGGGCCCCGCAACTCTGCCGCTCACCCTCCCGCCTCCGCAGAGATGCGGCATCTCTTGGCGGCATCTCGGTTCCTCTGTCGCAAGTGGCGGAAGAAGGATTAGTAAATGGGCGCTCGCTCCTGGCTGTGATGGAGGGAGTGGGGAGGCCCGGTGACAGGCCTGATAGGAGGCGTTATTCGTTATGTGCAGTGGACTCGTAGCACCTCAAAATGATGAACTCGAGGAGAAGTTTGACACCATCCTGAAAAGCTCCAAGGCCGAAAATCAGCTTCGTTCTCTTCCCGACACTTTTCGTGCTCTCGGTCCAGGTCTAGCCTCGCAGTGTGTTGCACCTTACACATGGGATTTGTCTTCTCCTGTCTGACATGTTCTGTACATCTTTGGAGCTGCTGACGTTAGCTTCTCATTACCCCGTGTGTCCCGAGGGCTGGGTTCCAGAAGCAGGGATGCTAAGTCACACTGTGGGACACTCTAAGTCTCAAAGGGAGACTTTCCAGGGAAGCCCCCAAGTTCATGAGGTGCTCCTTCCATAGAAAGCCCCAGCCCATGATGCTGTTTCTGACCGTGATTCCTTTCTGATTGCAATAATTTATTTTCTCTTTGCGATGAGGGAACGATTTGAAAAAATTTTTTTTAATTTTACTTTCCAATGGTAATATTGTATTTTCTAAAGATTATCAGAAATGATGATTAGCTGACCTGGTACAACCATGGGGTTTTCTGTAATCGAATCACAGTGGATTGTTCCCTCTTTTTTGGTGGACTTCAGTAACAGCTGTATCAGGGCTCCTGTCTAGATGGGCACTCCATGCAGTTGAAGCAGGTGTGTACAGATCCTCCTTATCTGAGGATAGTTGGTTCTAGAAAAAGTAAAACCACTTAAAACCAAGACCAAAATTGTCATATTACATAATGGGAAATAAAGAAGTTAAGAAGCATGAAAGTAGGTTTACTTAGAGTAAGCAGAATCTAGGTTACTGTGCGGCACTGTGCTGACTTCTTAGTATGAATAAAGAATGAATCAAATCTTGGGGCATCTGAGGCATAATTTTTTCTGACAAAACTGTCTTGCCCTCCATGGATGACTTTCATAGCACTAGATCACAAGGAAGCTCGTTTGGGCAAAAATATAAGAGGCCGTTTCTCTTTCCTCCAGGAATCTTCTTCATCCTTTGCTATTTATATCTCCCATTTTGTCGTCACTGCAGATGATTTTTTTTCATCATTTGTTAACTGGTCCTATTCTACCATTTCCTTACCTATCAGTGATGATGGCTCTAGTCTGAGCTGTTCTAATTTAATCATAATTTTAGCATTCTTGATACATGGTAATGCAATGATATATTTTTCTAATTTTATAAATAGTCCATTTGTCAGTTTGTTCATGAATATTTCTGTGTTCTGATAACTTTTCCTTACTCATGAGACCTCATAACACAGAGAAACTAAATACCGAATGTCTTCCCCGCAAAAGGAACGAAACGCAAGACATGGTGGCTAATTGTCAAGTGAGTGGTCCAGAGGTTTGTGGGCTTTCAGGAGGAGATTTACGTAGCCTGATTCCTGTCATGCTCGAGTCTTTGGAGCACTGTGCCCTGCCTTGTCAACCCTGGCCTCATAATTTCCTGCAAGGTCAAAGCTGACAGCCCATTTTACAGATGAGCCTCAGAGGGTAAATGCAATCCACCCAAAGGCATATACATGCTGGTCAAGGCCGGGGCTGGGACTCCAACTAGGTCTCTTCATTTTAAGGGCATTGAGGGAGGCTGGGAGGAGGGAGGGAGCTTAGGTGAGCAGAGAAAAGGGAGGGATTCTAGGGGAGGGGCCTGTGGTGGAAATAAGCTTGGCATACATCAAATGATGAAAAATTCAAACAAAACAGGAGATGTGGAATATGTAAAAGGGACTTTGAACTTTCTATGTCAGATGACTGGGCTTTTGGTGTTTCATGGAAGAATCTGGGCAAGCAGCTGAGACATTGCCTTTATCTTTACTTCCCGGACTGTGGAGAGTTCCATTGTACCCAGCCCTTATCGCCTGTAACATAGGCTCAGCAAACTCTTGAAGTTAAATGGAAAATAGTCTTTTTATCCTGCAGCAGCCAGCCTGCCAGATAGTATCTAGATAAGCACCCAGGATCTTTCACAGCGCTTCGCACACAGCAAATGGTTTTTGGTAATAAAAACCGTCAACGTAGGAAGAACTTAGAAAAAAAAATCTTTTGAATTGTTATTTTTCCCTGAGGTCTTAGAGGAAGAAAGAAAGTTTATTTAAAGGAGAACACTTTTCCATAGACTCTAGTAGCTAGTAATTTGGGCCTGTAAAATGGTATTCCAATGACAACCTGCCCCAAATGTCTTGAAAATCACTTTTGACCCAAGGAACAGGCTCCAGGAAGCCACTGTTGATATATTTAAATGAATCCAGCTGGATCACTCCAATGCATTGACCCTGGGGATGTGGAAGGGACCCTGGGGACAAGGCTTGAAATCGATCCAATGCATTTTGAATAGAAGTTTATTTTATTGCTACTTTTATTAAAAGCCCTAAGACCAACCTGCTGCAGTGGGAACACACTGATGCCTGGCCCATGAGTCCCGGATCCTTCTGGTACCTCCATCAATGGGTTGAGCACAGACCCTCCTTAGGTGCGGGCTACTCCCTGGCGCTTCCCTTTCAGTCCCCTGGATTGGAAAGAAAAAAACTAGGCATAGCTCAAGCTTGTAATCATTTTCATGAACATCCCTGAGCAAAATCTCACAGTCACCTCCTTTCTACTTCCCCACAGAAGGCTGTATGGGCCCTTGTTTCCTCCCCAGCTGGCCTTGCATTCTGTTGACCACCATCACTCCTCTGGCCTCATGTGCTACTTGGGCTCAGCCCCAGGCTGCTCCCAGCGTCCCAAGGAAGGAGCCTGTGGGCTTCCTTCAGGACACCACGACCGGGGCCCAGGCCAGGCAGCCGTGTTCATCCCCCTGTTTACCAGTTTGGGGCAGGGATGGTACCTGAGCTGAGTCCTGTCCTCACATGCCCCATGGGCCCCTCTTGATGGCTCAGTCTTTTCTTTCCTGTGGAACAGTGTCAACCTTTGGTGATGGTGGAGAGCCCAAGGGTAAGCCTTGTCTTTCTCAATAAGCCAAAAAAACCAAAAACCCAAACAAAACAACCCAAACCACTTTGGACAGGCCACCGAGATGTGATGAATATGAGGGCTCTGGCGATCACGAGCCAAGAACAAGCTGAGGAAAAGCAGGGCCACGAGGGAGGCAAATAACTGACAAAGACAAACTTTGTGCAGCCCGGAGCCAGCCAAGCGGGAAACCGTTGCCGATGAGTTGCCCAGAACAGGAGCATCTCCCAGACCCGCCTGTCCAAGCCCTACCCTCTGGAGTAATCTTTAGCAAAGGAGTGAGGTCCCGATGCCCCAGGGGTCTGGAAGAACTTTTCAGGCATGGTCCTTCAGAGATTCCTGGAAACCAAGGATTTTGTCTGTTTTTCTGACGTCCGGGCTCTGGTTTGAAGGACTCTATTGTGAAGAACCCACTGTCACCCTGAAGGATGGATGCCCATGGAAAATGAGAGGAGCTGCCCATAAAAATGCCCGTTGTAGTCTCAAAGGCCACCACCCAAACACAATGGAGTACAAACTGTTACACTCACACCTTGACTTGGCCACGCAGCCCACGTAAAACCCAGGTGACCTAATGCTGTGATTGAGTTCAGTTAGGCCCATTGTTACCGATGTAGCCTTATCTTAACAGAGCCATGTTGCAAAAATAAGATCAATCCTTTTTTCCCAACCTTCCATTCTTGAATTCGGTGACCAGAAAGGAATTTTCAGAGGTTATGTTGTCCATAGTTCCTTAGTCTAAACAGAAATCATGACGTTTGGGATAAACATTTATTGGATCCCTACCATGTGCTGAGAACTGTGCCGGGTGTGGGATGGCTGCTCTTTTCTAAGGACTGGATAGTCTATTGAAGGAGACACATATGTAAACAATGACGATGTCACGCGACAAAAGTTATCCTATCCCACTACTGGGCATATACCCTGGGAAAACCAAAATTCAAAAAGAGTCATGTACCAAAATGTTCATTGCAGCTCTATTTACAATAGCCCGGAGATGGAAACAACCTAAGTGCCCATCATCAGATGAATGGATAAAGAAGATGTGGCACATATATACAATGGAATATTACTCAGCCATAAAAGGAAACGAAATTGAGTTATTTGTAATGAGGTGGATAGACCTAGAGTCTGTCATACAGAGTGAAGTAAGTCAGAAAGAGAAAGACAAATACCGTATGCTAACACATATATATGGAATTTAAGAAAAAAAAAATGTCATGAAGAACCTAGGGGTAAGACAGGAATAAAGACACAGACCTACTGGAGAACGGACTTGAGGATATGGGGAGGGGGAAGGGTGAGCTGTGACAGGGCGAGAGAGAATCATGGACATATACACACTAACAAACGTAAGATAGATAGCTAGTGGGAAGCAGCCGCGTGGCACAGGGATATTGGCTCGGTGCTTTGTGACCGCCTGGAGGGGTGGGATAGGGAGGGTGGGAGGGAGGGAGACGCAAGAGGGAAGAGATATGGGAACATATGTATATGTCTAACTGATTCACTTTGTTATAAAGCAGAAACTAACACACCATTGTAAAGCAATTATACCCCAATAAAGATGTTAAAAAAAAAAAAGTTATCCTAGAGCTATGGCCAGTCCGAGCAGATACCTGTCTCCTTTATTTTGCAAACCCTGTAGCCAAAGCGATTGCTACACTCTTCCCTGGGAATGCTCGCCAAGTACAGCAGCAGGCCCAGAGGGCTTCACGTCTGCTTGGCTCATTCCTAGGCTTTCCGCCTGTGGCTGACGGGCTGGTGGGTTGAACTGGGCTCCTCACCAGGACAACATATCTTCCAGCTCTCCTGTTGCTTCCCTTGTCACACTGGACCAGGTGAGAAGATAAGACCAGGCTTTTTGAACCCGCCCAGCCCACAGCTCATGCAGGGGATAAGGCAGAGCTGACTTGGTCATCTGTGACACTTATAATAAGCCCCAAGGTGTTCCACTTCTACCTGGCACATTGCTCTTCCTAACTCAATGGCTACCTTAAGCTTTTTTCCCAATACCTTGAAAAAAGTGCTTGAGCCCCTCTAGTCCAGCGGTCCCCAAACTTTTTGGCACCAGGGACCGGTTTTGTGGAAGACACATTTTCCATGGATGGGGGCGGAGGGGGGTGGCGATCGTCTCAGGATGATTCAAGCACATTACGTTTATTGTGCACTTTATTTCTATTATTATTACATTGTAATATATAATGAAATAATTATACGACTCACCATAATGTAGAATCAGCGGGAGCCCTGAGCTTGTTTTCACTAGCCACTCACTGATGGGGTTTTGATGAGTCTGCAAGCCATTGATTTGTTATGGTCTCCGTGCAGTCAAACCTCTCAGCTAATGATGATCTGTATTTGCAGCCGCTCCCCAGCGCTAGCATCACCGCCTCAGCTCCACCTCAGATCATCAGGCGTTAGATTCTCATAAGGAGCGCGCAACCTAGATCCCTCGCATGCGCAGTTCACAGCAGGGTTCGCGCTCCTATGAGAATCCAGCGCCGCCGCTGATCTGACAGCAGGCGGAAATCAGGTGGTATTGCGAGTGATGGGGAGTGGCTGTAGATACAGATGAAGCTTTGCTCGCTCGCCTGCCGTTCACCTCCTTCTGTGTGGTCTGGCTGGGGACCCCTGCTCTAGTCTATAGAAGAAACTTTGCTGCTGAAGGGGAAAAAAAATTCTCTGTTTGCACTGATCTGCATGGAATTTTGTGGTCAGATTTGTGGCAGTTCATTTTTCTTTGCTTTGTGCCATTTGGAAAGCAGCCCAAAGTGAAACCCTGCTAAGATACCAACCAACGTCTCCACCCTTGGCTGCAACGGGAAGGACATTTGCCAAGCCTAGCCCCCTCTAGGAGATAGATCTTAGACAAAACCAGGAACTGTGCTGCCATAAAGCAGGCCCATCCTGATTCCTGGCCACCTCTCTGTGGGCACTCGTTGACACTTGCACAGTTGTGCTGAATGGGACCCTGAGTGATTCAGAACACTTTCTCTCTTCAGCTTACTGAAGGCATTTGTGGTATTGCATTATCGGGAGAGGGAATCACATCTAACATTCTAAGGAAAGCCTTTCAAAAATAAAAGCCAAAGAACGTCCCACGAAGCACTGGCTCATTCTCTTAGCTGCCAGAGGATGTGTCTGCACTTACTCCTTAGTTAATCATGAATGATTGTGGGTAGTTCAGGTCATTAGTGAGGTCTTCAGATCCATGATTTCCGTTGCATCTCTTGATCTTGAGCGGGGAGCATCTCTTAATTGTCACATGCATGTTTCCCCCAAGCAGCAATTTTGTCAGGCTTTATTTGATTGTTTCCCTAATAAAAAACCTAAATGTTATTTCTGAAGATATTGGAGATTATTGAGATTTCCCTGTAGAAATCTGAGAAGCCTGCCTTAATTGACACCAGCAAAATATTTGGCACGGGGGATTTGCAGCTTCAGCTAGGAGCAAATGAAGAGCTTGTCTTTGCTATAAAAATTTCATTTTTAGTGAATGGTCCAATTCATATGCAGAGTCAGAAGCTAGAATTCCAGGAAGATCGTTCTATCTTAGGTTTTAATTGATTCTTTTTTTTTTTCCTGCCTAGAGATGATTGACTCTGAGATTTTTTTATTTAAGGGAAATATCATTGTGAGTCTTCCTAATACTGTTTCTCTGAGGGGAAGTTAAAAGTGCTATGCAAGCATTTAAATGCTACAGCACTTTATGAGTTAGATCATTTTAGAACATTGATTTTTACCAAGGCTAATTAGATATCATTGGGTCAATTATAAAGCAAGTTCAGAGGCTATCCTATTTACCAGGGAAACAAATCTTTGACAAAGTAAAGTGTTTGGGACAATGATTTGAAAGGTGGATGCTGCCACTGTGCCCGCCCAAATTCAATTGGAAAATTCCACTTTGATATGTATTAAATATTAGGGTTCTGCATAAGATTTAACTTTAAAAGGGGTTGCTTAAAATGTTTAGTAAAACCATTTTCTATGGAGTGTTGCTTTGGTCCTTCCAAAATTTTTTATATCGCCTGATTTCTCTTCTTAAGCACATGTACCCATTTTCAAAAATATATACAATGGAATACACTCCAACCCAATCTTATACTCTGTGTAATACCCAGCCCTCTTAGCCAGTTCACCTGACTTGGGAAACATGGCTTAAGTCAGACATGTCATTTGATTGGCAGGAAAGTGAGCTGTGTGTATAGACTGTACTTTGCTAACAGGAATGCCAAGCTTCAAGAAGAAGAAGAGGAAGAGTTTCCCCTTACAAAGAGATGACCGTTACCTGACAGTTTTATTCACTGGTAAATCAGCAAGATGTAACTCTAAGAACCATCTATACCAAAGAGTTTTGACCTCTTCAAAATTGTAACCTTTGGCAAGGACTCACTCATTCTAAAGATGCAGGCATTTCTTTTTGAAAATTTCTTTACCACCTATGCCACTAAAGTCATCCTTATTGATAGAACAGCACAGCTCTTGAATGATACGTTGGATTTTAGGGGACCCACCAGAAAGCATGAAGAATCAAATTGGATGGATGAGGTGGTCACCAGCCTACATAATGAAGTTTTAAGTGAAAGTATACAGAGTTCAGTTTTGCCCTGGATTCATTAACTGATTCTGAAGAACTTACATTGAAAAACTTAATTCATTCTTCCAATCACTGCTTACTGAACCTCTTCCCCAGACAAGTAAGTTCTCCTTAGCTACTATCTCTTACTGTTCTTCAATTAAAAATATCTTGCCTCTTAGCCAATGTTACTTATTGGTTTAGAGCAACTGTTTCATGTCAGTCACTCAAATGAAAATTGAACTATTGCTTGAAGGGTCTCAAATCTTTCCTTAAGCTGCCGTATTTAAAACTTAGGCTCCAGAAATTTTGCTTGCATTCCATAATACTGGGGAGGTTGACCACAGTCTGCCGTTATTCTGGGCTATTTTTAGAGCACAGGCTTCTGCCAGCACATTATTTACATTGGTCAAATTAGCTGGCTACTTGCCAGGTGGCCTTTTTCTTTTCTGATATGCTGACATTACCTTGATTCTGCTGCTCTGAGGAAGGCCTAGGTTTCTTGCCGGGGGGACATGTGCTATATAATTGCAAAAAAACAATAACTATCTCAAGCATCTGCTTATCTAATCCATTCCTTTTTCTCAGAAAGGGCCACAAACACAAGCTGAATTTTTTTTTTAATCTTTTTTTTTTTTTTTCATGATAGTAATCGTGTTGCCAGACTCCTGGGGCGCTGAGTAGACTCAGCTAACCAAAACACAGAACGAATTCTAGGAGACCATAAGGATGTCAAATACAACACCATTCCCTTTGTTTCCACAGAACTATGTTCATATTGATGGTTTGCTTTAATTTTCTTGCTTGTAAAATATGCTGGCGAGACGTGGGCCTGTCTGAAATGTAGGGAGGGAGACTAGATTTCCAGACTCATGGAGTGAAATGAGATGGAGCTTGTGAAAAGCACAATGCACAGAGCAGAGAAATGGCTCTGGAACGTTTTCTAGCTGACCAAGTGTTCGAAATATCAAACTGGGAACATTACCCAAAGTTTCAACACATTTCAGTGTATTATACACTACATGCCATTATTAGTCATTTCAGAACAGCTTGAAAAAATTGCACAAAGTTCAGTGGATGGCCCAGTCCCGTTAGAGTAATAATATAGCTGAAAAACTTCCTCCATGCCTCCCTCTTTCATGCGAGAACCTTCTTGCACTTTATAAATTTGACTTTGTTAATCCTCACAGTTTCGTTGCCTGGTTGACACGTTTTCCAGACTTTCAGATGTCTCTCTCTCTCTCTCTCTCTCTTTCTCTCTCTCTCTCTCTCTCTTTTTTTTTTCCTTATGTAAGTGTGCAATAGCAAGGCCTACATTTCAGAAAATGGATGCAGTCCTTGACTTTTACCCATTCTAATATGGTCATTAAGTAACTCTGGAGAAAAGGGAACACTTTGAACAAGAGATGTGAAGCAGATGTAGCTTCAGAAGTAACATTTTAAAATGTGCATTGGATATGACGTCTTTTCACATTTTAGAAATCGTCAACACAGTGGATTGTTTAAAATATATGAAGTGAGATTTAACAGCTGGGGAACACTTGTTTATCTACTGCATGGTGTTAAATCCCAATAAATGTTTTGAACAACGAACTGGTATGTAACATTATCAAATAACTATTTCTATGAAATGGAGCTTTTTAGATCTCATGGCACAGCTGAGTTTTGTAATACCAAAGGATTATGGGCCACATGTTAATCCAGGATAACATATAATCACATAATTGTTATAGCTGTATTTCAGAAGTTGTTAACTTTAGTATGCAACTTTATTTTATACATTATGGTAAGATATGCCTTATAGTCTGGAAGCAGGGCCAATCAGAGAGCCTCAGAGTTTGGAGTAGAGCTACTTGCTTTGGCCAAATCATCCATTGAGGGAAAATAATCAGAAGGCCTAGTTGGTGTTTGTCATCAACACGACCTGTTTGGTTGACCGGATATCCATTTTTTATCTTGTTGGGTTGGCTTGTTGTAAGATACCACTGTAGAATGGTGTCTTGGATTTTAGTTCTACCAGAGACCACAATAAGGCTCAGATCCTACTGATCTGAGTCATTTCAGTTCAGATGTGGGCCCTCATGTGGTGGTAAAAAAATCATCTTGCCAGTTTTGTTTTCCCTGGCTCTTACATGAAGATTATGAAAGTCTCCTCCCCTGGAGCCTATTATATAGTGTGGGCACTATACCCCAAAAATTGATTGGACAAAAAACAAAAAAGCAAGACAGTAACTAAATGTCGACAGCAGGTATGAAGCTCATGACACGAAATCTGGTGCGAGAGACACAGCTTCTCCCTTTTTCTCATTCTGGGTTTTGCCTGCGAGGTGGGAGGGGGCTGATGAAGTGTCAGAGGGGTATAGGCGGGCATGTCCAGTCCCGGATCCATCTCTCCACATAGGTACCTGCTGATTCCTTCCTCACTTGGGCTGGCTCTTAGTCACTGGCTGGTGTAGACCTCTGCTCCTTCACCGATAGTCCCATCTGCAAGACCCCCTCAGGTCCTGTAGCTCTCTTTGTTGCTTTCATACCTCACAGGAACCATTTCATGGCTGCACAAGCATTTGGGGAATAGAAAATTTGTGGGACTCAGTCCCCATCTCCCTAGAGGTTCCATGCTGCCATGTCTTCCCTTCCCTGGGAATGGGTCCTAGGTGTCTCCTGGTCTTGGATCCCACAAACTGGGGACTGATTCCTTCCTAGGACTGGAGTTGGAGAGATGGAGTAGGAGGGAGTCAGGGTCTTCATCCTGAGCCTTCTGGTTTTTACCCTCTAATCTGACTCTTCTGGCCTCCAGGAAGTCCTTTTCTGTTCTTGGGGGTATTATACTTTTACTCATGAAGTATCCTCCTTAATCTTTGAAGATTAATCATCTTCTGTCCTCAAATGATCTAAGCTTTTGAAGGAAAAGACAAATTAAGAATGAGAGAAGGAAATTCTGGAGAAAACCTTTGTTAGATATTTTAAAACATTAAGCTAGTACACATTTATGGATTGCTTGTAAGCCAGGCACTGTGTTGACAAATAATATTTTATCCCATTTTTCAATACCTTATAACACAGGCTCTTTAGCTTTAAGACACACACACACACACACACACACACACACACACACACACACACACACA
>NW_020837955.1:35390334-35453601 GCF_003676395.1 Aethalodelphis obliquidens | reverse complement strand
ACACACACACACACACACACACACACACACACACACACACACACACAGAAATCTAAGCTCATAAAGTTTAAGTAAGTTGTCTAAAAACCAGTAAGTGGTAAAAATAAGATTTGAACCAGACTTTTTTGACTCTAGAGCCAAGACTCTATCCCCTAAAACAGTGGAATCCCTAGAGACTCTGATATGACTGGTCAGGGTGAAGCTCAGGCATTAGGACTTTTTTTTTTTTTAAGTTTCCCAAGTGATTCTGTTCAGCCAGGATTGGGGCCATGGCCCTAAACGCTGTGCCCCACAAATCCAAGCACTGTTTCAGAGCAAGTATACCTCACTTGAAAGTATCTATTAGAGATGGATCTTTGGTTTTCATTCCTTCTTGTCTCTGAAAGGTGAAACTCTAGCCAGAGGAATCCTTGACGTCATTGGGGTTTTGAGCCACAGAACGTATACCTTGCTTCATATCCTTTTGTGGCCAAAATGATTTCTGAAGGTTCATAGGTTAAGATGGACCTCTGGTCATCTTGGAATTCAATAGCAAAGAAAACCTTTTGAGGACAAATGTTTAGATTAAATGTTTAAGCTCTTCAAACAGAGAGAGAGGGGCCGAGGAACAGGCACAGGGATGTTGCTTGGAAAATTTATTTGGAAAAAAAGTTTCTTTAGAACATTTTCTGAGGCGGGGAGGGGAGTGGGAGGGCTATTTTTACCACTTCCAATGAAACTCATAAATGATCTTCCAAAAAGGCTAATTTCGTAGGGGGCCGGAGAAGTCAGTTAAAGGCCTTAAATAAGTTGAACTTCTTTACACTTAAAGCCCATTCTCAGTCGTAGCCCTTGTTAAAAGTTAAGCCGGGAAATGTCTCTGAGGAGAAATTCAAGCTTTACTTCCAGCTTGGACCGGTCATGAATGGTGATTATCTGACTGTAATTCAAATCATATGTGCTGCCCTTGTTTTTTGCCCTACTCGAGATTATTTTTCCCCTTTTAAATAGAGCAAAATAGTCCTTGGCTTAAGGCAGACCTGTTCACATAAAGACAGGAAATGAGATGGTGTTCCAAGACCTCAGACTGCAAACCAGATTTGTAACTCTCCAGCGAAGATGAGGCCTGGTACGCACACATCCATCGTGAGCTTGATCATCCTCAATGCAGCCTTCCCCCGGTGATTCATGAATGAATACATTTCAAAACTTGAAACTAAAATTGTCAGAAAAATACAAATGTGGACAAAAGAGAGTCAGGTTAGGCTTTGGTCTCTGAACAGCTGAGTGAAGCGTGAACAACCACTGTGTCTCTAGGAATATTTCCCGGCATCTCGGTGTTGGATATCATTGTGGACAATGTGTGTGAATATCTGGTTTTACTTGAAGAGCTTGTGTGAAGGTTTTCCATGCATTTGGTGTCTTTTTAGGCAGAACTTAAGGCCAGGTGAGCCAGCATGGCCTGGTAGGGAGAACTTGTCATCAAGAGTTACTACAGAGCGGTGGAGGTTCTGCTCTGTCACTTACTGGTAGTGATGTTAGAAAAGCTGTGCAGTACGTCCCCTACATACGAACCTTCAAGCTGCAAACTTTCAAGGATGCGGATGTGCGTTCACATGTCCAGTCATGTAGGTTAGTTGACATGTCTGGCGTACACTGTCACGTGTGTGCATCCTCTACTAGTGGTTGTGCTTTTGTGTACTTTACTGTACAGTACTGTATAGAGTACAGTAGTACAGTGTCTTTATTTCAAGCCCAGGATGTCCGGAAGAGAGCGTAAAAGCAGTGGTGATGTGGCTGTTACTACTGTACTTTTCAAGGTACTGTACTGTAAGAGTAAAAACGTTTTCTTTATTCTTTGTGTTTTGTTTTTTTTTTTTCGGTACGCGGGCCTCTCACTGTTGTGGCCTCTCCCGTTGCGGAGCACAGGCTCCGGACGCACAGGCTCAGCGGCCATGGCTCACGGGCCCAGCCGCTCCGTGGCATGTGGGATCTTCCCGGACCGGGGCACGAACCCGTGTCCCCTGCATCGGCAGGCGGACTCTCAACCACTGCGCCACCAGGGAAGCCCTGTTCGTTTTTTATGTATCATTTGTGTGAAAAGTATTATAAACCCATTACAGTACAGTACTATATAGCTGATTGTGTTAGTTGGGTACCTAGGCTAATTCTGTTGGACTTACGAACAAATTGGGCTTATGAATGTGCTCTCGAAATGAAACTCGTTCCTACGTACCAGTCTCACATATGTGATTTGGGTCTCAGTTTCCTTATGTGTAAAATGGGGACAACAATTTGTACCTCCCAAGGGTCATTGTGAGGTTAAAGTAAGCCTACAAGTGCAGTTTACAGAGCATCGTGGAAACACTAGCTATTGCTATTGTCAGAGGTCATCAGGAGGCTGCTGAAGACCGCAAAGGAAATAAAAATGTGCCTTGAAAAGGGAAGAGTGATATAAACACCCCCAGCCTCCTCCTTGCTCCACACAGGTGCATAGCCATCAATTCCTCGACCCTTCTGTGCTTTTCTTTTCATTGGCCTCAGAGTTTTCTTTGGTTTTCAAAGTTGTTTTCACTGATATGTACCAGATTCCTTTAAAGGGTCCTCAGTGTTCTGAAAGTTTTAAGACCCTGTTCTAAAAATATATGTTTTATCCTGTGTTGCCAAAGGCAATTGTTTTCTTCCCTTTGGTGTGCTCCTGAAGTATCAGCTGGACTTTCTAGAGGTTGCCTCTAGCTGTATTTTGTATTCCCCAGCAATTGGTCAGCACAAGGCCCCATGTAGCTCCCGTCTCGCCATCCTACCTCTGTTTTGTGTGTGCGTGTGAGACACATTTATGTGGGTGTGTGTCCTGTGCCCTTGCTCATTATCCTCATGTTTATTTGGTCAAATCGACGGAGCAGTAAGTACAGCAGATCTTTTGGATGGGCCTTTATACTGCATATTTTTAATAAAATATGGTAATGTACAGGATTATTTTAAAAATTCACCTATGTGGCCATGTATTCCTCTGACAGTTTCTGCCCCAGTCAGCACAGGACAGCTGTCCCTGAAGCAATGAGAACGTCATCCGATTGCTGCCTTTCAGATACGTTTTGGGGTGCAAACATGCTGTGTAATTTTGCTAGGTAGTGGCGAAGTCTCCTGCACAGGGTTTGAGCCATTTCACGTTCCCACCTCCTAAGTTGTGGGAGGAAAAGAGAAGAAAACAAATGAAAACAATAACAGCAAACTAAAGCATCATCAGGCACCATTCAGGAAGGTTAGAGCGGCCTGGCTTGTAAACGTCTGAAACTCAAGGCTCTCCCCGTGTTAAACATTAAGTTCCTTGTCTCCTTTGGAATCATGATGGAGCCCGGAAGCAAGAGAGTCAACAACAATTAGATGGAAGAAATACCTCCATTGTTTCTGGGATACTTCCTGTTACTGTTTTAAAAGTGTTAAGGAGATGTCAAGCCATGGCAGACCCTCAGGTGGTGTTCCTTGTGCAATTTTGAAGATGGAAAGAAGCACATGACTTAAAGCAAAAGGTGTTACAGAAAAGGGCTTCCTTGGGAGGCATTTTATCTATTTCAGGTCACTAGGGCACCCTTTGAGACATGAATTTTTTTTACAGGGTGTTAAGCCATGTGCCCGGTTATCGCCCACATTCTTTAACTACCCTTAGAGGAATGCCTGCGTGTAATCTCTAGGATTTTCCGAAATGAATCCCAGTGCCTTTTGGATAATCAGAGACCTGGGCACTCAGCAGAACAAATTTAGCCCTTAATTCTTCTGCTGTAGAGTCAGCAATGGCCACGCACAACCTTGCGGATGAGGGTTTTCAAAAAATCTAATTTAGCACGATGGATACATTCCAAAGAAAGGGCGAACATGCCTGGGTCCGGTTTGTTTTTCCAAAGGGAGCCCTGATTTTGTTAAGGATGACAACTGAGGCATCTGCAACTACAAGCAACATTTTTGTGCCTCGTTCCAACCAAAATTTTGCAACAGATTTTTAATGTAATTTGCTCCCCTCGCAATGAGAAAACCAGGATGAGAAGTCAGGTTTCAGCAAAGAATAATAATCTCTTTGCAACTCAATTATGAGTAATTGAGAAATGGGTTTTGCACTGCAAATACTCAGCCCAGCGCAGCGTAGAGGACGCCAGGCTTGGACGGGTGAGTGTGGTCCTCAGGCATCTGCAGCTGTACTTTCTTCTGGAGGAGCCTCACGCTACATCTCTGCCGGCCAGTGTCAGCCGGGCTTCTGGTGTGGCTCCTTGTGGCAGGTACCTGGGCACCAGCCAACTGCAGGGAGGAAAAAACTCTGTTCCTTTGGAATAAATGCATAGAATAATGTGCTGCCTCACTGCCATTTCCACTGGGGCTTTTTGCACATCCTCAGGTAAACACGTCTTCTCAATCGAAACTACTATCAACTGTGACCACAGAGGAAAAATGGAAGGGCATTTTCCTTACTTGTTCAGAGCTTGAAATAACACCAGATAATGCTTAAAGGGGAAGAAAGAGGGGCCCCGTTTTCTCTTGTCTTGTATCATAAGAATGCTTTTGGCAGAGTTCTGAAAGTGTTTACATTAATTACAGTTAATGCTGGCTACCAGCCTAAGCATTTACATTTAAATGCTGAGCATTTATTTACTCCTTTTACGTTATCATCTAGATCGAGTCTCAGACAGGCCCAAGTTTATGCAGGTAATAAACTGAGTCAGGAGTCAAATCCACTAAAAGCATTTTGCTGAATCTGCGTGTTTACTGGCAAAGCAAGGTCTTAGCATCCTCAGATCATCGATGGGACTTTGGCCCATCTGCCGCTTTCCAGATCATCCTGTTCGTCAGGAGGGAGGACACACTCTGGACAGAGCGACCTCCTAAGCCTTTTCCTTTCCATTTGGCCTTTTGCGTGAGCCGGGATTTTCATGGCTTCCTCTGACATAGATGGATTGCTCAAACTCAGCCCAGAAGAACGGGGGCAGGTTATATTCAACAAGACTGGGTTGGCTAACACGGGCTTTTCCAGTAGAAAAGTAGCAACCTGGAAACTATGCTCCTTCGTGCCATGTTTTCCTTTCCCCATTTCCAACATTTGAATCATTTATTAAAGAAAGGAGCTGTTCTTTTCCTTGCTTTCCTAGGACAATATGTTCTTCAAAAATACGAAATAGGGCACAAGCCAAGATTTGAGGCCCAAGCAAAGCCACCCACAGAATATCCTAGATAGAAGCCTGGGGTTCTCTCCCACGAGGTGCCAAATGTCACAATTGTCTCATATATGCATTGAGTATATGTGAGAAAAAGTCCCGACTTGAACTAACTGAAATGCACAGTAAATTTGATTAACGAATGATATGACATTTGCTGAGTAATTCATTGTGTAAACGTACCTGTCATACAAATTCAGAACGTTCAGAAGGGCACCCAGTGAAAAGGCTTCCTCCCATGCCCTCCAAAGTCCACTCGATCCCTTTCACTCAAGGCACACTAATGCGACCAGTACTTTTCCCCACTTTCTTCCCTCCCTCCTCCCTTCCCCGCCCTCACTCCCATCCTTCCTTCCTTCCTTCCTCCCTTCCTTTTTTCCCTTGTTTAAATTTAAATGTAATGAACTCAATCTTCTTTTCAGTTATTGTGAAATAACTGAGATTAAAATCATCGTGGATTCTCCCGTCTAGATTTGCTGTTGAGATGCTGAGGTTGTCTGATAACCTCCAGCACAGTACCTCAGGCGTTTCACTTCTATTACCATTTATTAAGTATCTACTCTGTTCCAGACTCTGTGACAGAACAGCCAGTTCATGGTGTCAATCGAGTCAAACAGCTGTCAATTCATTTTTAGAAAATTGACTGATAGCCAAAAATTCCAACTGGAAGCTGGATAAGTTAATTAGGAAAAACAGATAGATAGCATCAGCCAGAAGAACCCTGACAGAGAAGAGCAATGAGGGGGGTGAGCCTCCACCAGACATCAAAACATAGTAGGAAACCTCCATGGTCCAAACAGCTTGGTATTGACATATGCATAGGCAGACTAATGGAGCAGAGTAGAGAACAGAAAGATCCACCTGCATATAGAAACTTAGTATATGAAAAAGGGGGTATATCGAATTGGTGGAAGAATGGACTTTTCTAGAAGTGCTGTTGGGATAAGCAGATAGCCATTGGCAAAAAACAAAATTGGATCCATGACTCATACCATATATGAGGTTAAACTCCAAGTAGGTAAGAGATTGAAATGTAAAAGCTGAAACTATAAAAACATATATTTTTAATATTGGCAAATTATTCCCTAACCTTGGAGAGTGTGAAACTGTCTGAACTACGACTCAAATCCAATTACAGTAAGAGAAAAAAATTGATAAACTTGGTTGTATTGACATTTTTTTAAATGTTGTATGGAAAAAAAAATCAAAGAATAGAAAAAAGCTAACAAAAATAATTGCCATGAGTTAGATAAAAAGACAAATGACAAACCAGGGAAAATATTTGCAACTAATATCAAAAACAAATGGTCAGTAACCCTAAGGCACACACCAAAAAAAGCTTCTAAAAAATAGAGGAGAAAACCTCAAACAATTCTACAGAAAAATGGGCTGGAAATATAAGTGGACAGTTGACAGAAAAAGAAGTGCAAATCTCTCTTAAAAGTATGAAAAGGGCTTCCCTGGTGGCGCAGTGGTTGAGAGTCCGCCTGCCGATGCAGGGGACGCGGGTTCGTGCCCCGGTCCGGGAAGATCCCACGTGCCGCGGAGCGGCTGGGCCCGTGAGCCATGGCCGCTGAGCCTGCACGTCTAGAGCCTGTGCTCCGCAACGGGAGAGGCCACAACAGTGAGAGGCCCGCGTACCGCAGAAAAGTATGAAAAGATGCTCAAGTTCATTCATAATAAATCATTGTAAAATAAAGACTACACTAAGATACCATTTCTCATCTACTAGATGCCAAAATCCGAAAGGTTGATTACATGGTCTATTGGCAAAGCGGTGGGGAAACAGGGACTCTTACATGGTGCTGGTGGGAACGTGAAATGGCTCAAACCCTGTGCAGGAGACTTCGCCACTACCTAGCAAAATTACACATGCATTTACCCTATGACCCTGCAATTGTACTTCTAGGAATCTCCGTAATACCCCGGCCAAAATATGAAAAGACAAATGCACAGGGTTACTCACTGTAGCACTATTTATAAGACTGGAAACAACCCAAATGTTCATCAATAGGAAACAAATTGAATAAATCATGGGACGCCCACATAACTGAGTAATGCACAGCTATAAAAGGGAATGAGGATCATCCCTGGGTATAGCTGTGGTTTCCAGGGTATGTTACGTGAACAAAGAAGGGTGGAAAAAAAGAATAGTATGCTGTCATTTATCATTTATGCTACTTGCTTATATTAAGAGAACAACGAAAGAATAAACCATACATTGAAAAAAATGGCTACTTTGGAAGAAGGGAGGAACTAGTGTGATGGTTACAGGAATGCAAGCTAGCCTTGTTAAATCTATTCTGTTTTGTAGCTTTGACTTTGGAACCATGAAAATGTTTTACATAATTATAAAACTGAATTATAAAACAAAATTTAAAAAGCAATCTCTAAGAGTTGAAAATAAAAGGAAACAAATAAACCTAACTGTGTATTGGGCTGGTGGCATAAGCAAGGAGAGAGGAACTCCTCCAAGTGACTTTTAAATGTGGTAATTTAACTGTATGTCCCTGGTGAGTATATACTCTTAAGGGCCAAAGGACTGCAAAAGGAAGTCTTAAATTGTTTTCAGCAATCACATTGTTGGTCCTAGTGCTTATATTATTATTCCGATACTGTTTTAAGTATGGTGTGGGATAAAGCAAATAAATAATTATGTTGGTGTCATTAAGAAATGGGATCTTGGCATGAGTATAGATACAGTTGTAAGATCAAGAAATTGAAGTAAAATCTTGTTAGTTCTGATTTTGAATTAGGAGTATGAACTCAGATAGATAGATTTTTTTCAAGCTCTGTCCTGTCAAAGTTCCTGGGACCAATGCTTAAACCAATACCAGTGAGTACACCTAGCACCCAGATTGTGGTTCTGCTAAAAGGCTCTACTTGCCAAGGCTTCTTGGCAAAATGGCAGATTCCATGTTTGGGAAGAAATAAACAAGGTGAGCCTGGGGCAACTTGTCATAAGTGAATGCAAGGAAGCTATCAAAGACTAGAAGGGACATGTCACAATGACTCAGGAGCCAACTTGCAAAAGCTTCCACAGGGCAAATATTTTAACATCAACAGAGATAACTAAAATGGATGGAAACAAATTAAATATGTTTGAATCCGGAGTTCCAAATGATACTGGAAAAAAATCCCTGGTCACCTTTGGAGAATCCTAAGAAATAACTCATTATTTTGAAAATGGGTGAATAAAGGAAAGAATAAAACATTTATCCTGTTGTTTCTATATGAACTGTACCTCAGGGAACAAAAGAGTTAATGAGAGGAAGTTTCTTTTTATGCAAGTATTACAGCTAATGAAGAGAAATGAGAGTAGTAGCGCAGCCGGGCAGAATGAAGCCTCAGCTTCTGATGCCCCTGCCTGGGGTCATAGGCTGGAGAAAAAAGGACCATTGTGCAAACCCCAGTGAATAAATGGATCTAGGCAATGACCCTCAATGGCTGCAAACATTACAATGTAGAGAAAACCCGGCTGTGGAAGAACACAGCACTGCTTGTGAAGTGGTCTCACCAAAAAATCAAATTTGAATCTGAGCAAGATGCTAGATCAAACTACCAATTACAGGGAGGACAGGGGCCAGAGGAACAGGTAAACTCCATGGGGATGCCATGGATGAAGGGAACTGCTGGACAAATGACCCAGTTTCTGCAACAAAAACTTTCAGGGATATTAAAAAAGAGAGATGAGGAAGAACCTATACATTAAAAAAGACTTTGGAGACTAAAAACCAATCACATTGTATGGCCCTAGTTTGAATATTTCTTCAAGTAATTTTAAAATGTTTAAGAAAATCTAGGAAATGTGAACGCTGGGATATTGACTAGATAACTTGGTGATAATGAGTAATTATTCATTCTTTTTAGAGGTGGTAATATTCTTTTTTTTTTTTTAACCAAGTAAGGCAAATTTATGGCAAATAAGCACGTGAAACTATGCCCATAGTCATTTTGGAATGCAAACTACAATGAGATACCATTAAACATTTCTTACGACGACTAAAATAATTTTTCAACCGGGTGATATAAAAAGATGACAATGATTTAAGGCACCTGGAAATCTCATATCTTGTTGGTGGGAATGCAAATTAGTTCAGGATCAAACATAGTTCAGAAGTTTATTATAAAGTTAAATGTACAATTACCATATATGTTCACCCTAAAAAGTATACACAAATAATTTTATTTATAATCAAGAGGTGGTAATATTCTTGAGGTGTTTTAAAATGTTCTTTTAGATATACATATTGAGATATTTATAGATGAATTGATAGGATTTCTAAGATTTACTTCAAAATAAATTGCAATTTGAAGATGGAGCTATATGGGGTATAGAGAAAATAAGACTGACCACAAATGCATAATTTTTGAAGCTGGTGATGATACCTCCGGGTTCATTCAACTAGTAACTCGACTTTTGCAGACATTTAAAATTTCCAAAATAAAAATTTGAATAAAATGTAGAGAGTAAGGGGGCTTCCCTGGTGGCACAATGGTTGAGAGTCCGCCTGCCGATGCAGGGGACACGGGTTTGTGCCCCGGTCCGGGAAGATCCCACATGCCGCGGAGCGGCTGGGCCCGTGAGCCGTGGCCGCTGAGCCTGCGCGTCCGGAGCCTGTGCTCCGCAACGGGAGAGGCCACAACAGTGAGAGGCCTGCGTACCGAAAAAAAAAAAAAAATTGTAGAGAGTAAGGAAAGTATAGAGTGGCCTTTCTTCATTCCAGAATAGCTTTATCCATAGTCCACACAAAAAATGAATTTGGACTTTCAAATGCTCCTAATGTACAGCTAACTTGAATCTTTAAAAAAAAATCTTCAGGGATCTTTATTTCAGTTCAATTCAAGTTTATTACCATCACAGTGATTTTTTTTTTTTTTTTTTTTTTGGGTCACGGGCCCCTCACTGTTGTGGCCTCTCCCGTTGCAGAGCACAGGCTCCGGACGTGCAGGCTCAGCAACCATGGCTCACGGGCTCAGCCGCTCTGCGGCATGTGGGATCTTTCCAGACCGGGTCACGAACCCGTGTCCCCTGCATCGGCGGGCAGACTCTCAACCACTGCACCACCAGGGAAGCCCCACAGTGATTTTTTAAAAAGCCAGATAAAACACAGCTTATCTGGGGATTGATTATAAAAGGGGGATTTCAGCATATTCCTAAAAAATTTTTTTTTTTCCCGAAGACTTGGAAATATCAGTGCTAAAAAGAGGCAGCTAACCAACCACCACACAAAGACCTGTCTCGGATAATTAAAACTCTTCCTCATCCCTTCTGTCTTTCCCCATCTGTTTTGGTTTTTGAGGGTGAGTACTATTTTTTCAGTTTACAAATTGCCCTTGATAAAATTGTGATAATTGTCAGTATCAGAGTTCTGAGGGATGTAGAGCCCAACCATGGATTTATTATTAAATGTTCCTTGGGTGGAACTCATTTTAAAATTAAGGTTTACACATAGATCCCATTACCCTATAAATAGAAGTTCATCATTTGTGGTAAACTGCTTAGACTTTTGCAAGCTGGTTGGTCTACAGTTTGAACAGCTAAGGTCTTGCCTGGCTTTGAAGAACAACCTCCCAATGGCGGTAGGGGAAAGGGGCACCAAGGGCGGGAAGGAGGGGGACTGGGGAAAAAGACAGTTGCTGCCAAAGTCCCTCCGATTGTGGATTGTGGCCCCACGCCCAGCATCTGCTGCTGTCCTCAGTGCGACGGGCTCTCAGATGGACCACTGGCCATTAGCACTTGAGAGAGAGCATGGATTAATTTCAAAATTAATAATAATTATAAGCTCCATCAGGAAGGTGTTATGATGACTAAAGAATGAAAGGTGAACATTCAAATTAGTCTGCACAGTCTGTGTCTTCTACAGGACGCCTCACAACTTTCTGAAAAGCTTTTGTACAGCAAAGGAAACCATAAACAAAACAAAAAGATAACCCACAGAATGGGAGAAAATATTTGTAAACGATGCAACCGACAAGGGCTTAATGTCCAAAATATACAAACAGCTCATACAGTTCAATATCAAAATAACAAACAACCCAATCAAAAAATGGGCAGAAGATCTAAAGAGCCATTTCTTCAAAGAAGACATACAGATGGCCAAAAGGCACATGAAAAGATGCTCAACATCGCTAATGATTAGAGAAATGCAGATCAAAACGGCAATGAGGTATCACCTCACATGGGTCAGAATGGCCATCATCAAAAAGTCTACAAATAATAAATTCTGGAGAGGGTGTGGAGAAAAAGGAACCCTCCTACACTGTTGGTGGGAATGTAAATTGATACAGCCACTGTGGAGAACAGTATGGATGTTCCTTAAAAATAGAGCTACCATGTGGGGAATTTTTATCAGTGATTTGATGACCTGTTTTGCATTTTAAACATAGTAGTTTCAGAAACAAAGCAAACCACTGGGTTGATACCAGCGATGGAAGGATATTGGACAGTGAGACATCTCTCCATACATTCACCAAACAAAGATTTTTGAGGCATAAACCATTTATAAAACATAGCCCTAGATGCTGTGGGAAATGTGTAAGAAAGAGTCTGGGATCTCAACACAGTTGGCATTTAGTGGGAGAATTGAAACAGAACAGAACTTTTGCATTTATATTATAATTAATTATGGTTCAGAGAAAGGGATATGGGACTTCAGATGAGTTGATTTCCATAATTTCTGGACAGATCAAGTGTGGATTCCTAGAAATGTTCAATTTGAGATGGGCTTTGAAGTTTGGTAGGATTTAGACAATTTAAGTTGGACCATGTGTGTCTGTGTCTCTGCCTGTGCACACTGGTGCCTGCACACATGCCTGGGCCCGTGCTTGCATGCAATTGTCTGGGGCTGGGGAGATGAGTCTGGGAAGAGCATTTCTGAAGAGAGAAGCAGCATAAACAAAAATCTAGAGGGTGGGCAATTGGGGCCAGTGTTTGGAGAGCGGTGAAAAGTTTGTTTACATATGGTTTTATCCGTCCTTTGGATTTTTGGATCACTCTCCTTGCCTACTAGACCTGCCTGTGTCTGCAACATTTCTACCAAAGAGTGCACCAATTATATCTGCTCTAATGAGAAAGTTCTTTCAAATGTTTATGAGGATAATTTCTTTCAATTCTTTTATGGTGGTAGTGAAATAATTAGCTGGCGAATGATCAAGGCACATAATTTGTTTCTCTGAGGCTCTTGGTTGTTGGCTTCCTTTTAGCAGTGGTAGATGTTTTAAGAAAATTCATTGTAGGATCTCAAAAACCTGATGAATTTGTATCGAACTATTTTAATTACAAAATATTTATTTACCTTCCGAAAAGGATGCCTGAAGGGGATTCCCATCAATAGCGAGTTTCCCTCATTGTGTTTACAATACAGTTTCTTTTGCTACAATTTGGTTTACATCAAATTTCCAGGTTCAAGTGTATGATATGAGGCTCATTGTAAAGCAACATGGAAATGAACAATACATTTTTGTTTCCATTATTTAGTTCTTTTTTTTCTTAACATCTTTATTGGAATATAATTTCTTTGCAATTGTGTGTTAGTTTCTGCTTTATAACAAAGTGAATCAGCTATACATATATCCCCATATCTCCTCCCTCGTGAGTCTCCCTCCCACCCTCCCTATCCCACCCCTCTAGGTGGTCACAAAGCACCGAGCTGATCTCCCTGTGCTATGCGGCTGCTTCCCACTAGCTATCTGTTTTACATTTGGTAGTGTATATATGCCCTTGCCACTCTCTCACTTCGTCCCAGCTCACCCTTCCCCCTCCCCGTGTCCTCAAGTCCCTTCTCTACGTCTGCGTCTTTATTCCTGTCCTGCCCCTAGGTTCTTCACAACCTTTTTTTTTTTTTTTAGATTCCATATATATGTGTTAGCATACGGTATTTGTTTTTCTCTTTCTGACTTACTTCACTCTGTATGACAGACTCTAGGTCCATCCTATTTATTTATTTAGTTCTTATGTTGTACATTCACAAGGGAAGGTCTTGTTTCCCAGCCTGGAGCAGTGGTCTCCAAGTTTGGTGTCCAGGAATACACATGCTGGTCCCCTGGGAAAGGAAATATTGGAACTTATCTTTGCAATTATTATTTTTTAAATTTTTTTATTTTTGGCTGCATTGGGTCTTCATTGCTGCGTGCCAGCTTTCTCTAGTTGTGGTGAGCAGGGGCTACTCTTCGTTGCAGTGCACGGGCTTCTCCTTGCCGTGGCTTCTCTTATTGTGGAGCACGGGCTCTATGTTTGCGGGCTTAGTAGTTGTGGCTCGCAAGCTGTAGAGTGGGGGCTCAGTAGCCCGTGGCACACGGACTTAGCTACTCCGTGGCATGTGGGATCTTCCCGGACCAGGGCTCAAACCCACGTCCCCTGCATTGGCAGGCGGATTCTTAACCACTGCGCTACCAGGGAAGTCCCTGCATTTATTTTTATGAGAAAGAAATGAATCATACTGATACTTGATACGGGGATTGATGACAGTGCATGTAGATAATTTTAAAGTAAATATACACGTATCAGCCTTTTGTGTTCACAGAGGTCGTTCTGGCTGGTGTGCATTCTGACTGGTGAGCGCCTAGGGTGTCATTATACATTTGGAACGTCAACCTTGGTTGTGGGCTAGCTTCAGCCTTTAGATTATGAATAACAGAAGCCATTGATGGGTTTTAAGCGGGGGAGGGGCACGGTCAGAGGTGCATCCTAGAAAGGTTGCTAGTGCAGAATGGATTGGAGAGGGGCAAGAACAGAGGAGGGGAGACCAGTTAGCAGACGGATCCAGCAATCTAGGGACTCCACAGCTGTGACAGGAAAACTCGAACCAGGTGGTCATGCAGGCCACATGGATAGACCTGGTGCTGTTGATATCATGTTTGGTGCAAAATTTTTTTGTAAATGTTCTGTGTTACATGTGCCCTGTGGCTTTAAGGGACATATTTGGTTATTCAGTACCGTGACGAGAGGTCTGTTGTGGTTAATAAGGACTTGCCCTAAATACATGGTTTATTTTCTCAGAATTTGAATAGAGAAAAATCCGTTTAGTACTAAAAGTTTACTTGTCTGCTGAGAACAGAGGCTTGTGGAGCCCTTGAGCCATGGCTCCTCTCAGACAGTTGTTGACTCACTTTATTATTGGTTTTTCTCACTTGGATGTAAAGGCAGACACTGTCAGTCGCTTTCCAGCCTGGAACCGACTCTGGCGTGTTGGAGGAGCTCAATAAATCTTTTAAACGTGCTCAACTCTGGACTTGCCCGTGAACATCAAGTATCCTTGCTCTGGAGCCTCCTTGGCCTGTGTTTGTATTGTGGGAGAGACGCTCTGGCTGGGTGGCAGGCTTAGCCTTCGTGCCCCAGGCCCTGTACAGTTTGGAAGCGCTCTCATTTGCAAAACAGCAGTCATTTTTTCTTTTTTTCAAACATTTTCCTGACTATGGAGAACGAGCCGAGGAGGAAACAAGAAGTAGGCGTGTGGTACCCGAATGGCCACTGACCTGACCACAAGCAGGCAGTGTCGTGGCCCCTGGATGCTTCCAGGAAGGGCAGCAGGGGGACCTGTTCATGAGGACAGAGGTGCTTATGTTTTTGATCATCATCTATTATGCTTTTCACTTCTTTCGGGGTTTTATTTCATTTTTTCCTTAAGGAACAATTTAAGGAGTAAGCATATAGTGTTCTTTCTTTCCTCCCTCCTTCTGTTCCCCCCCACTTTCATTTGGTAAGCTATTTCATTAATTTATGTGGATTACAGATTAATAATTTAAAAATAGTAATGGCTAAGATGCATTGAGCTCTTACTATGAGCTAGGTATTGTCCTAAACACTAAAAAGGCCCAGCCACTGATAGCTCACAATAACCCTCTGTGTGGTGCTACAATGAACCCATTTTATAGATGGGAGAACCGAGACTTTTTAAAAAGGCCGAAGTAAATGTGCTCACTTTCGCCTAGTTACATAGCTCGTAAATTGTGGGCCTGAGAACGAAGCCCCAGCAGGCTGACTTCAAAGCCCCTGAATGTAATGACCACGCTATCCCACCTCCTCCTGTAACGTGACTTAATTCTTGCTTTCCTGGAGAGAGTCATTTCACTGCAGCACCCAGACAGCATTTCTAATATGGTAGATTCACTCCGTGGGGCACTTGGGGCTTAACCTGGACTCGGAATTTTTGGAGAGGAGGGGCCGTGCTGTGTTCATCTTTATATCCTTATGCCTCCCATAGGATAGCTACTCAATAAATATCCACTCGATGAAAATTGGATGACCTCGTTTCTCTTGCCCCTCAATCCTCAGACCGTAGAGGGTAGTGCCAGAAAGGATTTGACATTTATTTTGACTTTTTGGAAATGCGAAAGCTCAGATGACCATGGCAATGTGCCTGCACAGTCCTGGAGAGCTGCTTTGGGATTCTGTTGTATCTTTGGGTGCCTCTTAAGGAAACCTGATCGTGGGAGTGTCTCAAGATGGGCCCGCCGACAAGGTAAAATTCCACTCGGAGGTGAAAAGCCTGAGAATCAAGTTCCAGTGAAACCATGAGGATTTTACTTGGTTTCATGGCAAATGGAATCGCCTGGCTTTTCCTGCTTGTTCTGCCACCACTCTACTCTGAATTGGGCACAGAGGCTGGCGGATGTGCATCTGGGCCATGGATGCATTACTGAGACTTAGCTCACTGATGACCACTGCGCCGAGCGGTAGGACTCTCCACTGTCCTTCTGCCTTTAAGATTGGCCACACCTGCTTTTTAGTCTCGAGGGCTTTTTAACTGGGACCCTCCCACAAACAGTTATTGTAGTGGTGCATCTGTCTTTTAATTTCTGAACCGTTTGGCAGTTATTCATACAGAGTTGTTGAATGGGTTAAGAAACGTATTGCGGGATGACATAACGTCCTCACATGACGTCAGTATGGTCCATTAGGACCTGATCTTGGGACATCCATGTGGCAGCGAGCATTAGGCAAGAGTGATCAGTTACAGCTCAAGATGTCTTGAGGGTTAGAAATCCTTAAAGGGGTGATAAGCAATTGGACCCAAAGCACACTTTACATTGCATGATCAGGGGAAGGGTTACATCTTGGTTAAAAAAAAAAAAACCTCTCTTCTTTTGGAACTGCTGTAGTATAGGGTGGAGAACAGTTGCTGCAGGAAGAATTAAAGAGCTAGTCATGAAGAGTCAAGGGCAAAGACTTGTATTTTTACCTTGTGCTTAGTAGGCACTCAGTTGATATTTGATGAGCGTTACATTAAGAAGATCCTTGGGCTACGTACTTAACCTCTCTGGATCTCATTTTCTGTATCCATAAAAGAGTGAATGTGGATCACGTGACTTTGATGGTCTTTTCCAAGCTTTAACGGTCTGTGGCTATGATTTTTTTTTGTAGGAAGACCCTCTGAGGATAGAGAGATTTAATTAAACAGAGTTCAATTAAGTGAGCATATCTTAGATGAGATCAGGCAACTAAGGACATCCTTTTAATCAGTAACTTTATAAATGGTGAGTTGACAGGTGCCTGGGGAGTTTCATAAACACCAAAATTACCAAGAGGAATTCAGGGGTCGCTGTGGTCAGAGGTTGGCTGTAGTCATTTAGTCCACTATGGATGGTAGAATTTCATAGTTGAGAACGTGGATCAGACTGCCTGAGTCTGAGTCCTGGTTTTTCCACTTACTACTGTATCCTTGGGCAAGTGTCTCCTCTTAAACTTCGGTGTACGTGACACGGTGATAACGATCCGCCTTTCCTCATACCGTCACTGGAAGGGTTAAACGGAAATGTCATCAAAACACTTGGCGCAATGCCTGGCATGGAGGCCAAGAACACGTTTGGGAGAGAGAAAAAGGACATGTTCACCGTATACCCAACGTGGTACAGAAGACTTAACTGAACAGTTCAAGCAATGGTGTTCTCTAGAGTTCTCCAGCTACTCCAGAATGGGTGGGAGGGGAATGCCTCAAAATACCTTTTATGAAGAAGATGCATTAAGAACAGTGGTATTCCTTTATTCTGACTCAATGGTCACCTTATTCGAATGTGGTTTTCCTTATTTCAGGGAAGGAATTCATTGACCTGTCAATGGGGTCATTCCAGTCTGTTAACAGTTTACTGTTTCTCATTAAAAATCCATACATTGGCATTCTGGTTATATACCAGTCTTTCATGAGTTTAGTTACTGAGAGTTCATTGTCCAGGTTTTTCCCAGCTCCAGGAACCAACCAAACCTACTGAAACCGAGTTCCTGGAGAAATTAAGTAGAAGGTCACATCCTGCACTGCGGTCCAGACCCCAGTGGGATGGCCTGAAGGACATCTGACTCCACTGGATGACGCTGAGATCACACGTGTTTTGACCCTCTACCTGAGTTTCCTGTAAAGTGAAGGATCCTCCATAGGGACCACTTGGGTTACAAAGACCCCAATAGATACAGTCTAGGTGCCGGATCTGGTCACTGCTGGCCCTGAGTATCCAAATGCAGAACTTAAGAATGTTCAGTAAGTGAAGCAGGAGCTCTTACCTTTAACAGTGGTTATAATCTCCTTATGCTGATTGGCACTAAACTCAGATAATTGCATTTTACTATAATTATGAAAAGAATACAGAAAACACATGAAATGTTGGAAGCAGCAGCTTGAAGCCATCTCTTACATCCCTCCTCTCACTGAATCCTTACAAATATCCTGCCATGGGGATTTTAAATGAAGATATCCTCATTTTACGATGAGGAACCTGAAGTTCAAAGCGGTTGAGGAACAACCCTAAACTCTTGGTTATTACAGGGCAGAACTTGGGCTCGAACCCAGGTCTTTGATGTCAAGCTTGGATCTTTTTGTCTTTGCACTAAACTCGGGGTTTTCATCTGTACACATGTGTATTAGAATACGCTGAGGAAAGGTTTGTGAGTTTATGAACATGTCAGAGGCAAAATTCAGAAGATCATTTTTACTTCTTTAGAATGGAAAAGCCAGTGGTTGGCTATTAAGGAAAAGGCACTAGCTACATTATGGCAGGTCCTCAGCCAGGTTGAGTTTATTGTGTTCAGTATCCCAAGATACATGAAGGTTAGCATGATGGTGGATTGTAAACCATTCCTCTTGCTTCGCTTGTTTCCTCATGCGAAATTCACTCAAAAGGCTGTCTAAAGAAGGGAGGGTAACGCACGCTTACACATGGACTTTGATTCCCTTTATTGCTTTGTATGAAACAGTAGCAAATTGCCACAAGAGCTCCCCTGACACACATTTCAGAATGAGCAGATGCCAGTCCTGTTCATTGACAAGTTTCTAATTTCACCCACAAGAATCCAACAAGCACACTCTCTCCAATAGTACAGCTTTGTGTTTCACACATTGTCATGGGAGAACTGTTCTGGGTTTATAAAAAAACTTTACTTCCTACTTCCCACCCCACCAGCAACGAAAATATGAATAGATGTCAAGTAATATGTGCTGCCTTCCTGAAGACAGATACCGCACCTGTGACCAGGTAGCTGTGAGAAGGCACCAGTTCAAGACTGAGTCATTCAAGTGCCGTGGTGATCATTCCAATCCCACAGAGCACGTGATGGAGGGTGTGTCGCACTCGCTGGGAGGAGCCTGATAAAGACCTTTTCACTGTCATTACCAGGGCTGATGCTGGATGCAGGTTTTGGATCTGAAAAGTGTGCAGGTGCAACTGGGGAAGAGTTGGCCCCTCAAATCCTCATGTTGACGTCCGGAGCCCATACTTGCCAGGATGGAATAAAACAAAAAGCATCCAGTGTACGATTCAGCATGACGCACCCTTGAAAACCCTATTAGGGAATCAAATATTCCAGAGTTGCTGGTGAGCAATGCATTTGTTCAGTGCTTTGGAAACCAAAGAGCCAATTTCATGTGACCTATTGTTTTATTCCTCAGAAAAATTCCTGGGGGAGTGTTCTGCTGGCCTCTTTGATGTCACTGAGTTATTTTCACTCACGCTGTGTGTAGAAGCCATGCACAACTTGTCTGCTGGGAGGATCCTTGGATGTCCCTTTGTCTTCAGGTTAATTTAAGTCAAGACCATGCTTATAGGGCAGATAGATCATCATTTAAGATATTTAAGACCTGCAGAGAAGGTCTCCAGCTCTGTGGGCACAGAGCTTAAAAATCTTCACTGACGGTGATTTCTTTTTTGTACTTCACCTCTTTATTGAAGGAATCAAGATTTACTGAGTAGTCACTGTATGCAACAACAAAAATAATAGCAACAACAATAATCACAATAGTACCAGAGTGGCCTGAACGTCCATGCTTTCTTCATTTCAGGCCAATTGCTAAGTGCTGGACGTGTATTATTTTTATTAAATCCACACAGCACAACCCTACTTTCCATGCCACAGACAAAGAAAGCGATGGTAGAGCACATTGGATATATGGGTGCTATACAACCCACTCGGACACAGATGTCGCTTTTAAGGAGACTCTACCATTCCACAGATTTTTGTTGAGCACCTAATATGTGCCACTGGAGACATGGGGACCCTCAGGATACAGTAAGAGCCCTGATCTCAAGGATTTTCCTTCTAAGGGATTATGACAAGTGCATACGTAACTCTAGTATTAAATGGCTCAAAAACCCAAGTCATCTTGCATAGAAACTACATATCAAACAGCATCTGTCAAAAACTATGTGTGTAATTCAGATGCCTGATTGTTTCATAATGGGGACTCAGCAACTTCCACAGCCCTTCCTTCCTGCCTCTTCCTGTCGTCTTTCTGTCCAGCCTCCTTGAGTTCCTAGACCTGGTATCCGTACAGACGTGTCTTGCCATGAAGTAAGTTATCTGTAAGATGTAGTTTCCCTTGGAATAGTATGCTATCCCCTGTCTAGAAAGTATTTTGTTTGTTCGTTTTAATAGCTTTGTTGAGATATAATTTATGTACCTACGTAAATGGTATAATTCAGTGGTTTTTACTATATTCACAGATATGTGCAACTATCACTAGAATAAATTTTAAAAGATTTAAACCTCAAAAAGAAATCCTATAGCCATTATCCGTCACTCCTCGTTTCCCCCAACACCCCAGCCCCTGGAAACCAGCGTCTACTTTTCTGATTCTGTAGATTTGCTTATTGAAGAGATTTAATATAAATGGAATCATATAATGTGTGATCTTTTGTGAATGGCTTCTTTCACTTAGCATCATATTTTTAAGGTTTATTTTTGTTGTATCATGTATCAGGGCTTCTCTTTTCAGACTGTTTTCCAAAAGTAGCTGTACCATTTTACATTCTCACCAGCAGTGCATGAAGTGTTTGATTTTTCCACATCTTCACCAACACTTGTTGTTATCTGTCTTTTAGATTGTAGCCATTCTCTGGGTGAAGAAGTATCTCATTGTGGGTCTGATTTGCATTTCTCTGATGACTAATGATGTTGAGCATCTTTTCATGTGCTTATTGGCCATTTGTATATCTTCTTTGGAGAAATGTCTATTCAGATAGATCTTTGACCCATTTTTAATTGTTTGTTTTATTATTGAGTTCTAGGAGTTCTTTGTGTTATGTACTAGATACAAGTCTTCTCAGATATATGATTTGCAGGTAGCTTCTCCCATTCTGTGGGTTGTCTTTTTACTTTCTCGATAGTATCCTTTGGAAAAGCACAAAAGTTTTAAATTGCAATGAAGTCCAATTTATCTATTTCTTATTTTGTTACTCATGCTTTTGGTGTCATATCTAAGAATCCATTGCAAAATCTGAGACCATGGTTTACCCTCTGTTTTCTTTTAAGAGTTTTATGGTTTTAGTTATTACATTTAGGTCTTTTATTCATTTGGAGTTTTTTAAAAATGTGGTGTTAAGGTAAGAGTGCAACTTCATTCTTTTCTTGTAGCTCTCCAGTTGTCCCAGTACCATTTGTTGAAAAGATTATTCTTTCTCCATTGAGTGGTCCTGGTACTCTCGCTGAAATCAGTTAACCATAGACACATAGGTTTATTTGTGAACTCTCAATTCTATTCCTTACATCTGTCATTATGCCAATACAACACTAGTGCTTTGGACCAAACTGCTACCAGTATCACACTGTTGCCCGTCTATCATGCCAATACCACCCTGTTACTGTTGCTTTGTAGTAAGTTTTGAAATCAGAAGTGTGAGTCCTCCAACTTCATTCTTTTTCGAGATTGTTTTGACTATTCTGAGTCCTTTGGAATTCCATATGAATTTTAGGATTCATTTGTCAGCTTCTACAAAGAAACAAGCTGGGATTCTGCTAGGAATTGCATTGAATCTGTAGATCACTTTAAGGAATGTGGCCATCTTAACAATAGTAAGTCTTTTGCTCCATGACCATGGAATGTTTTCCCATTTATTTAGATCTATTTAATTTTTTCAGTAATGCTTTGTAATTTTTACAGTATGTTTTACACTTCTTTTGGCAAATATATTCCCAACTCTCTTATTCTTTTTTTTTTCTCTTATTCTTTTAGATGCTATTGTAAGCGGAATTGTTTTCTTAATTTCATTTTTAGATTTATCATTGTCAGTATACAGGAACACTTTTATTTTTGTATATTGACCTCGTATCCTATAACCTTGCTGGACTCATTTATTTGTTCTAATACTTTTTTTCTGGTGGCTTTGTTAGTATTTTCTACACACAGGGTCATGTCACCTGTGAGTAGAGACAGTTTTTCTTTCAATATGGGTTTCTTTATTTCTTTTTCTTGCTTAATAGCTCTGGTTATAATCTTCAGTACAATGTTGATTGTAAGTGGCAAGAACAAATATTCTTGTCTTGTGCCTGACTTTAGGGGGAAAGCATCCAGCTTTCACTCTCAAGTATGATGTTACCTGTGGGCTTTTCATAGATGCCCTTATTCAGTTGAGGAATTTCCCTCCTATTCCTAGTTTGTTGAGAATTTTTATGAGGAAGCATTGTTAGGTTTTGTCAGATGCTTTTTCTGTATAAACTGAACTAATCGTGTGGCTTTTGTTTTTTATTCTATTGACATGGTGTATTACATTCATTGACTTGGGGAGCGTTAAACCAACATCGCATTCTTGGGATAAATTCCACTTGGTCATGGTGTACAATACTTTTTAGTATTTTGTTGAGGGTTTTTGCATCCATATTCATAAGAGATATTTGTCTTTTGTTTTTCTTGTGATGCATTTGTCTGGTTTTGGCATCAGAATAATACTAGCCTCTCTTGAGGGTTCTTGGCTTTCCTCTTTTACTTCCCTTCCCATTGCCTTCTCTAGGTCTCCAGGAAACCTTAAATCTCTGTTTGTAAACAGCCATGGGTGGTACGTGATGCAACCATTGCACTCCACAGTAACCACATGTGTCAGTGCCCCGTAAGACAAATTGGGGGTGCTCTCTCTGTTCACTCCTGTGGCACTTTGTAGATTGATCCAATGAAGAATGGTCCTCTGCTAACTTTTCTCCTTCAAAGTGATGTCTGATCCCAAAACTAATCTGTGCATGAGTACTTCCTGAGAAACTTTTAAAAATACAAAAATCATTCCAGACTTTAAGAACCTCTAGAAGTGGCACTCAGGAATCTGTATTTTAAAAATCTCCCCAGGTGATTCTGATGATTGGCCGGGTTTGCACTCACTGTTATAAACATGGTATTTGGGCACTAGGCAGGTTTTCTCTGCTGGACTTTAAACATAATGGATGATCAGTCAATGCTGTCATCTGCCTAGATCCATGGTTTACAAACTTTTAGAAACTTGATTCATAGCGTGAGATACATTTTACTTCCTGACCCAGTACACAAAACAAAATTTATGCAATAATACCTACTCTTATTACAGAAAATACGCTTGGATTTTTTTTTTCTATTCTGTTCCATTCTCACTTGCTCATAAAAAATAATGATCAAAATCCACTAATTAATTTCACAACCAACTAATAGGTTTGAAAACTAAAATCCTAGAATACGTCTCAGAAGCCTTAGCATTCCACCTATTACTACAGTTCTGGAAGCCTCAGTTTCCCCTTCTGTAACATGAGAAGGGTTTTAGATCAGATGAACTCTAAACTCTTGGATTCTGTACGTTTGTTAGGTAATAAGTGTCTCTTTCGTTGTTCTTTGCTGCTATCTATTCTCTTACCCTGGCTAAAAGTGTGTGCTTTCAGTCCATCATTAGTTTAATCTCTGTACCCTCTCCAAGTACTCTGTGTCCCTCTTACATCAGGAAAGCCGGAACCGACTTCAACAGATGTGTCCTGTACCAAGGATAACTCAATAAAATCAATCATCTCCTTTCTTCTTACGCTTTTGTCCACTGTTTGTTCTGTTGGGAGTGTTAAAGAAAAGAAACTACTTATTAGTCTGCACAAGCAACGTTCTTCTCTTTATTCAGTCATTCAGCAAGTGTTTATCGAGTACCTGCTGTATGTTTAATGACCTGTGTGTATTGGGTAAATAGAAAAGTTTTGAAGGATTCCTTTTTTAATAATTCTTATTTCCTTTATTCACACACACAGATGGAAGAAAGAGTGAGGGTGGGTAGAGGTTACCACATCATGTCCCAGTTGTATAACAAGTTACCAGTCTGTGCCGAGATGGAGGGTGGGGTGGAGGAGATAATGCTATAATTTATATCGTATATCAGTTGGGAGCGGCAGTCTCAAATTTTAGCTTGGCTTCCAGTAAAGACGGTCTCAAAACCGCTCCCAGCTCTGGTGTCAGGATTCTTTTGGGAGAAAGTGACAGGAAACCCAATTTCAACTGGCTTAAGCCATATAGGTTTTTGTGTGTTTTTTTTTAATCCCTGAAAACTTCAGGATGTCAGCTAGATTCAGGGTACCAGCAATGCTGCAAGGGTTTGGTTCCCCTGATTTCTTGACTCTGCCTTCCATGACGTTGACTTTATTCCATCGGGTTGTCCTCAGCCATTCCAGGTTTTCCACTGAAGGTGACAACTCCAAATCTATCATCCTCCTCATGTTGAGACTGAGTGCCTGCTGCTGCCCCTAATTTTCATTAGAAGTGATGCTGAGTCTCCCTGATTGGGTCTCACGCCTGCTCCTGAAGCAATCGTGGTGGCTGGGGAAATACAACATGCCGATGGGCTTGGGCCTGGGTGGTATGTCCCACCCACCCCAGAGGTGGATGTAGAGCTGCCTCCAGATCACATGGTCTGAGCAAATGTGGAGCAGATGCTCAGGGAAAATTGGGGACTGTTTCTGGAGCTGGAGAAATGACTGTCATGGAGGATAGAGCCATCAGATCTTTGCGGATAGGAAGAGACCTATGCTAGTGTCCTCAATTTACCTTTTGGAGAATGGGACTCTAAAAGCAAAAGTGACTTGTCTAAGGCCCTGCCAAAGGTGGCACACCAGACATGCGAGAAGTGGGCAGAGATATGGAAGAGTATCTGCCTCGACCCTCAGTGTGGAACAGCTGGGCAGATAGTCTAAACTGCCATAGACCGTATTTACTTGTGTATTTCCTCATTTCTGTTTTCACCTTCTTGCCCCTTTCCCCTCCTTCATGTTTAGAGGATAAATAAATGATTTATTCTTTTCTCCCACCACCTTGTTTCTCCCTGGTGGACTGCTGCTCTTATCCTTGGCAGTAATAGAGTTGTTCTTGCCATTCTGACTTGATCAAAGAGGTGGGAGTCATGAATACCATTTCCTAGAAGGACAAAAGCGTAAAAGTGGTTTGAAGTTTTTCATGATGTGTCATGATCCAAGAAGAAGCACAGAAGCCTGCACCTGCCTGAAATGAACCTGAAATCATCTAGGACAAGGGTTGGCAAATCTACCCTGCTGCCTGTTTCTTTATGGCCTGTGAGTGAAAAAAAAAAAAAAATGATGTTTACATTTTTAAATGGTTGGGAAAAAATACAAAAAACAATATTCTGTGACACATGAAAATTCAAGTCCAAATTTAGTGTCCGTAAATAAAGTTTTATCAGAATACAGCCACGTTCACTCATTTATATATTGTCCATGCCGGCTTTCACATTACGACGACAGAGTTACGTAGTTGTGACACAGACTGTACGGCTTGCAAAACCTAAAATGTTTACTATCTGGCCCTTTACAGAAAAAGTCAGCCAACTCCTGCTCTCGGGGCAGCCCGTCTGCAGAAAGTTGACTAAATAATACCCATATACTCCCAATTCACTTTCGAATATATTAAGGAAAATGAAGGTGGTATCAGTAAATACATTGCTGATAATGCCACTAGGCAGGACCAGGGAATTCTGTGTATGCATCCTGGATTAGGTCACCATCTTAGATCCTGATTCCCCTGGGTGCTAATGAGCCTTGACGGGGACCAAGGTGTTTGGTCACTAAAATGTGTGAATGGCTACCCTTCTCAAAACATGCACTGGATTAAAAAAATCTGTGTTAGATCTTTCTCTTCCAAATTTCTTTTAAGCCCCTGACAGTGGGATCTCTTCTTCACCAGGAAGGAATCAGTAGCAACAAATGGAAGGTGGAGCTGTGGGGAGTGGCTCATTGTTCTGAGATGTCTGGTCTGGTTCTTTTGTGGATGACGGTGGTTTTCGTGACATCCACACAATGGCGTCATGTTTTCTGCTAGTAATTTTGCCCCTGACTTGCAAGCTGGGCTCTGCTCTGATTGGTGTTTCTGAACCCCTGTCCTGTGAAAGGCTTTGAGCTGCATTGCCCCAAAGGCAGCATGATGCAGAGAAACAGTACAAATTTGAGGGTCAGAGAGACAGAGGGTTCAAACCCCCGACTCACTCACTCACTAGCTGAACGTCCTTCACAAGCTCTCTAAACTTTCTGAGCCTCGGTTTCTTTATATATAAAACAAGGGTGAGAATACTGTTTACTTCAACCTGGTGAACACTCAAGCACTCTCCTGTGTTAGCTGTTACGGTAACATCCAACACACACACACACACACACACACACACACACACACACACACATGCAGAGTTAATGCTGGGAATTGAACTGAAAGAATTTTAACTTTGAACTACTTCCTTCTTGGTGGAATGAATCACTGCCCATTATCTTTACGATACAAAAATGTAAAAAGCCAGTGAAAGGAGTCGGTGTTTGTTTCAATGGACCATTACCTCTTCAGGTCTGATTTTCCTTGTCTTGCTACTGAAGTCTGCATTAATTTTAAATTAAGGAAATATTTGGAAGGCAATAGCCAAGAGAACAAAAAATGCTCTGTTAGTGCCACGACTGCCACGAGAACTTCAGGGAGACCTGATAGGGATGACTTTGTAGTTACAAACTGTGGGTCACTGTTTGTGCAAGGGCTTAGCAGGTCCTTGTTTATACCCAGCCATAATGGAGGCCTGGCCCCTTCCCCAGGGGGCTCTGGTCTATAGTAAGAGATCAGGTAGACATTGCTGTGGAGCTGAGCCCAGGTACGGGTTCTGAAGTTTCCGGATGCTGGTTTTAAATATGCCGTCTTTGAGTTTTCTTTTCAGATTTCCTCGGCAGGGTTTTGATCACGCTGTCCAGACCTCAATAGAGACATTTCTTTTCATCTTCTTGAGTTGTTTCCCCAGGCATATCACTGATGGGTGAGTTTAGTTTTTAACCCTGACCCCTGAATCATCTTCAAGAGGGAGCTTGCTAAAAGGCAAATCTCATCATGTCTCTGACGGGTTTAAAATTCCTCCCTGGCTGTGGCAGTTTTATTTTGTAATTTAATTGCTTTTTTTTTATTAAAGTTATACATTAACATAGGGTTTTTTTAAAAAGGCAAATAGTAGTACTAGTTTATAGGGAGAACAGCTGCCCTCTACCCTACCCCTCCCTAACCTCAATTCCTCTCTCTAAGAGGAGATATTTGCCACTCTTTTATAGTTTTACATCACTTTTCCCAGGAACACATTTTCTCTCTGTGGTTGGCAGAATAATGACTCCCAAAGATGTCCACGTCCGAATTCCTGGAACCTGTGAAGATGTTAGGTTATGCAGTAGAAGGGGAGGTAAGATTGACAGTGGAATTAAGGCGGCTAATCAGTTTACCTTAAAATAGGGAGATTACCCAGGATTATCTGGATGGGTCCAATGTAATCACAAGGGACCTTAAAAGTGGAAGAGGGAGGCAGAAGTTAGAAGTCAGACTTGACCCACCATTTCAGGCTTTGAAAATGGAGGAAGGAAGCCATGGGCCAAGGAAGGTAGGCAACCACTAGGAGTGTGAGAAGCAAGGAAATGGATTCTCCCCTAGAGCCTCCAGAAAGGAACACGACCCTGTCGACACCTTGACTTTAGCCCAGGGAGACCCATTTCAGACTTCTAATCTACAGAGCAGTAAGGCAATAAATTTGTGTTGTTTTAAGCTACTAGGTTTTTGGTATTTTGTTACAGCAGCTACAGAGAACTAATACATACTTCCACATTTTTATTTTTTTCTTATTAGTTCTAGAGGTTGTCGATTGGCCTAATACTGTTGAAGGTAAAGACTCTAAACTGTCTTGTCCATGCCTACTTCCTACAATGTCCCCATTTCTCTTCTCACACCCTCCCCAACAGTTACATCATCATTTTTCAGTTAGAATATTCAATATGTATTATTGACCTTGTCATAACGGTGTATTTTGAGCCGAGCCAGCTAGTGTACTATGACCACATTTTTTTTTCTTGTACCCCCAAACATTTCATCAGAAGTATAAATCTTCTCTCAGGATATTCTAACTCATCAACTGATCTCTCAATTTTATCCTTTTTGTGGAGACATCCTTCATCCGTTTTGTTGCTCTACATTCTCTCACTCCAGCCAGGTCTGTCCGCCCTCCAGGTTTGTTACTTGGTGGTCATCCTCTATCTCCTTAATCACCATCAGATATTCCCTTTCTCCCATGTTGTGGCCCCTGCTTCTTGAATCCCATTTCTTCTTTTTCCTGCTTTGTTACATAGATATAAATATAAATACTTGTGTGTGAATGTGTGGAGCACATGCTCTGAAGCTTCCAGAGAAAAAGATGTGTGAAAAGTATAGTTTGGAGAACTTGTGTAGCTAAGAATGTCTTTATTCTACCTTCAAGTTTAATTGATGTCTGGTTGGAAATGGAATTCTAATTTGGAAGCCATCTTTCCTTAGAATTTTGAAAGCTTTGCCCTATGGTCTAACAGTTTGAGAAGTCTGATGCTTGAGTTTTTAAAAATGATTTTCTCCCCACAGTTGTCTCAGTCCTCTCTTTTGGAACACCTCTATTCCAGAATGTTGGACCTCCTGGAATCGCATTCTAATTTTCTTTTCTCTTTATTTCCTACCTCTCTAGTTTTTTCTTGTTCTTCACCTTTATCTTCCAAAATTATAATCGGATCTTTCATTCCTGCTCTCTGCCTTTTAACTCAAAGATTTTTTTATTGTTCCTGTTTTATGACTACTCCTTTTTTATAACCTCTGATTCTTATGTCATGAGTAAAATAATTCCTCTTGGCTTTCTGAGAATAGCAATTATAGTGTTCTTTTTTAAAAAAAACACTTTGATTTCCCACAACTTTTTTATTTTGTTAGCTTTGATCTCTGGCTTACAAGCTTTCTTTAAGTTAATGGTGCTCCCTGATTGCTTATGTTTAAGAGTTTTTACGTTTAGGTGTGTGTGTTAGCGTGTATGCGTGTGCGTTATTTGTGCGCTCACTGTAGGTTGATCCAGCTTCTTCACTGGGGAAACCTAAACCTTCAGCACTTCTGGATTTTTCTGTTGAGCTGATCAGTTTTCCAGAGAGGAACCTTTCCATCTTCTACCTGTGAGATGAGAGCCTTGCTTCAAGTTTTCTCATTGCTGAGTGATGGAAAGCAGCTGGGATTTTCACAGTTCACTAGGTGACTTCCAATTATTATTTTTGCAGTCAAAAATGTTATTGCTCCAAAAATACCCACCTCAGATCTCTTTTTACCAGTGTGTGCAACTGTCTCTAGGTATCAGATGCTGTTGCCTCTGAGAGTGGGCTCCTGTGACTTTTCTTTGGAGAATGTCCCGTGGGATACTGGAACACTTTGATGACATGTGCAGAGTTGCAATGCCTGAGAGTTTATACTGACCCTCCCCGCCTACGGGAGTCCTTGACCAATGATTCTCAGGATGGGAGTAGGAAAGCCCAGCAGTCCTGGCTCAGAATAGGCAGCTCTGAAGCTTTCCTTAGCTTTAGGGTTTTGTGGAGCTTTGCCTGAAATTCCCCACTTGTTTAGATTCCTCCCTCCTTCCTTGTCTCCCCTGAAGCCTTACTATATCACTTGCCTTCATCTCATGGACTTTTCTGGGAACTCCATCTAAAACACCCCATTTTCAATCTGGTACCCATCCCTGATGACCTTCTCCAGGGCATCTCATTTCAAGTGTCTGAAAGCCTGTCAAGTGGGAGAAAAGTTACACGCAGAATGTGTAGCTCCAAAAGACAGGTCTTAGATCTTGGATGGAATTTATCAGGAGGCAGAGTCCAGTTTTGTTAAAGGACTTCCTTAGTAAGTAGTAAGTTCACCACCCCCAGAGGTATACAGGCCAAGGCTAATGCATGCTTGATGAAGTGTTTGAACAATTCAAACAATTCATGAGGAGGCTGACCTCAGATTCTGTGGATATTTGTATTTCAACATAGGACCTCCTTAATGAAATAATGCGGGTGGTGTAGAAGCTGAAAAACCTCATTGGGGAAACAAATTTTCAATTTTGAAGTTTTGTTTCGGTACCCCGTGGTGCTCTTTTGACACTGTGAGTGTAATTAGAGCTTGTAGGATTGTAGAGAGGTACCCACGTGTTAATTTCTCAACAGCAATTATAGCTTGATTAAAAGAGTACCTAAACAATTGCAGTAAAAATGCATTGACAGTAAATTCTTTGTGTGTTCTTGGCATTTCTCTGCCTCGCTTTCATTACCAAGAGTGTAAGTCAGAATTAGACATTCACACACTTCCAGAATCGTGTGCCTGGAGCTCATTGTTCTTGGGGTCTGTTTGTCATCTTCCCAGTGGCAGTGTGTACACACGGAACACAGTTTGCTGATTCAGCCCTACTAGTCCATTTGCAGCTCTCTGACCCAACAACCAGGCGTTGTTTCCAGCCGTGAAGACAGTCAGTGTAGGAAGGAAGGGAAAGCACTGGTGATTTCATTTCATACAGTTGTAAAAATGATGTGCCTTTGTCAATGAAGGCTGAGATTGGAAACTCAAGGTCAGGGGCAGGGATACTACTGCCTCCGTCACCCCACGGTTGTTGAAAACTCAGGCAGAAGTAATTCCATCAGGACATGAAAGTACTTGGGTACTTGGTACTCGGGTTCTTGAAAACCTGGACTAAAGAAACACAAATAACCAACTTTTTTAACCTTTCAGTGACAAGAAGTTTCTCCTTCGGGAAATAAATATTACTGTCTCTAGCTGACAGTGAGTAGAGAAGCTAAGGGTCCCTCAGTCTGGGCTGAGGAAGTGCTTAATGCCAGGAGGATTTGCTCTAATCTCTGCACTAGATTGAAATATAGTTAATGTACAATATTATGTTATTTCTGCACTACATTCAAATTCTGGACACCCTGGCTGCACTGTGCTGACTGCCTTCCCCTGTAAAATGGGGAATAAACTAAGGAACCGTTAGCTTCCTTCCTTCCGTTCATTCGGTCAGTGCATCAGCAAATAGTTGTTGAGTCTCCACTACCATTAGAGACTTTCCTAGGAGCCAGGGATATGTGAAGGTCAACAATACAGAGGTAGCCCCTGCCCTCCCACGCCTCACGTTCTCGGGGAGGAGCCACAGTACGATAAGACTTAAGTTGAGAGGGAGTGTTCTAATGACAGGTACAGCCGAGTGAGGGGCAGGTCACGGGCGGCTCTTCTGGAAGGGTCGTCAGGGAAGACTCTTTCAGAAGTTGAGAGGAATGAGGCGAGAAAGCGAACGGTCCAGGGTGACCGTGTTCAGGCAGATGGCATGTATATGCAAAGGCCCTGAGGTGGGTATGTGCTTGATACATTGAAGGAAGAAAAAAGAGAGCAGTACGCAACAGGGGACACGGCAGAGAGGTGGCAGGAAAAGTCATGGGAACCAGCCATGCCAGGTCTGTGAGTCTGTGGAAAGGCGTTTAGTTCTCCTCTGGTGAGGTGGTGAGTCCTGGGAGAATTTCGAGCAGGTGTGTGATAGGACCTGATTTGTACTTCAAGAGAACCCTCTGGCTGCTGAATTGAAAGTGGCCTAAGAGGAAATGTTGGAAATTCACAAGTTCAAATGCTCTTTTAGGTTTCAGGAGAGAGGTGATGGTAGCATAGCCTAAGGGCGGTGGTGTGACTCAGGATTGATTTTGAAGATGTAACTGACCTATTTAGGGTGTAAGAGAGGAGCCATAGGTGATGCCAAGACTTTCCATCTGTGAGCTATTGACCTGGCAGAGCTATTTACTGAACCTGGGCATTGTGCCTGGAACAGCTCTACAAATTCTCTGAGACTGATAGAGCCACGGCCTACGGGGCACTCTCTCAGCAGCTGGAGATGTGCGTAGTCTCCTATGTCTTTGATGTCTGGTCCACACTCTTCCCAAGTTTGGGGTATGGATAGTCTTGCCAGATTTTCAAGTCCCTGAGGATAAGCCCTCCAAGACTGGAGGCTTTCACATCCCTGAATTCTGTCTTTAGACTTCAAACCCATGGGCATATGCAGGTCCTTGTCTTCCCTGTTTCTGTAAATATAACTTTGGACGCCTTACCCTCCGCTCACAAGCTCCTATTGGCTCCCCGCTGTCCTTGGCTTCCAATAAGCCCGCCTCTTGAGCTCTGCGAGCCCCACTCTCTGCACAGCCCTCCCTCCCTACCTGTACAGCAGCACCCTTTCTTCCCTGGCACCGACGCATCATTAGTGACTTTTATGAAGCATCTTTGGTTCCCCCACCCCCAAACACCAGTCTCCAGCCCTGCACGAATCAAATCATCTGCCTTCTCTGTTCTTCTTCCTAAGCTAAGCTCTCTCTAGAAATTTCTAGAAAAGTTTCCAGATCTGACTAACGTGATTCTGGATTCCGCTGGGCCTTGCTACTCATCTGCTGTCTTTGTCTCCATCTGTGACGCACAGACCCTTAGGTGTCGCCCGGTGATCCTACTCCTGGTGCTTGTGCCTTCTATTATGCCTTCCCCTTGAGCATGGACAGAACCTGTGACTCGCTTCTAACCGTAGGATATGGAAACGGTGATAGGATGTCACTGCCATGAGTGTGTTCCATTATGTAAGAATCTATCTTACCACACTGGAGGGAGGGACTCTCCTTGCAGGCTTGAGGAAATGAGTGGCTTGTTGAAGATGTTCCTGTGGCAGAGAACTGTGGGTGGCCTCCAGCTGACATCCAGCAAGAAGCTGGGGTCCTCAGTCATACAGCTGCAAAGAAATGGATTTTTCCAACAACTTGAATGAACTCGGAAGCAGATTCTGCCCCAGTCAAGCTTCCAGATGAGAACACAGCCCAGGCAACACCTCAATTGTAGCCTCGTGAGACCCTGAGCAGAGAACCCGTGTGAACAATGTTCATGCTCCTCACCCACAGAGACTGAGGCAATAGTGTGAATTGTTTTAAGCTGCTAAGTTTATGGTGACTTGTTATACAGCAGTAAGAAAATATACACCATCCCTGATCCCTTTGTCATTTGCAAGGGATTTGTTTCAACCTTTGCCACTTTCTCTTCATGCCCCACCCCCACTTCATGCCATGGCTGAGGAGGATGGTCTTGAGATCAAAGAACATGAGAAGCTTGGCTATGAATTCCATTACATTCCTTCCCCCATCACCTCCAAACTTATCCATATCTCTTCCCATCCTCCTTTCTTTTCTCCACCCCTGGACCAGTCCTTCCAACTGTCACTGGACTCAATCTTCCCAGGTCACCCCAGGACCTTGTTATACCCTCTCATCCTTATCTAGTCAGTTATTACCCCTCTACCTGCTTCTTAGTCTCTCCATAAAGCTCTCCTCCCTCTCCTAAAACAATCAAATGGGAAACACACACCACAAACAAACAAAACAACTTCCCTTGACCTTGCCCTTCTGTCAAGGTGTAGTTCTTACTTTCTCATTCTCTTTTCTACAAAATTCTCTAAAAAGTAGACTCTGTGTGTTGTCTCCTAAAACTTTTTATCCCTCCTGTGCTGTAACTTGCCTTTGTCTCCATCACTTCACTGAGAATGCTCTGAGTAAGGACAGCCATAGGCTTCTAGATGCCAAATTCTCTTCAGTCTTTATCCTGGATGAAAAGTCACTGGATGCTACCAATCATTGCCTTCTTGAACAGTTCCCTGGCTCTTGTAAAACTACTCTCAGGGATGTTCCCCTGTGTCTGTGGGCTTCTTCTCCATTTCCTTTGTGGCTTCCCCTTCTACTGCCCTCTGTCATCTTTTAGGATTAAAAAAAAGTTTCATTGTAATTAATCAAGAAACCTTCACTCTTAAGTTTTATCTACTGCATTTCTCTGGTACAGTTAATCCTTATGGAAATTTTTCTAAGTGATTCTTCAATTCTTAATTATCTACTCTAAACCTTGTGGGGTTATTAAGCGATTTCCTCCATAATATATTGCCTAATTTGTGTCTCCTGCTAATAGAAAACTATGTTAATTAGAATTGGAAAAAAATTGCAAATTATTCCTCCCATTTTTCTGATTTCACAGCAAGAAGGGGAGTAGTTTGCTGGAGGCAGAGGAGAAGAAGAAGGGCCATGTATGGAAACAGAGTAGAAAAGAGGTAGATTACACTGACATTCAGTTGGTGATGGATTGCTTCTGCTGAATAGTGCCCTTTTATTCAACTGTCCTGTTGGTATAAAATTGTATTCTGTAGGTTCAAGAATAGTTTGCTTAATATTTTGATAATTACAGAAATTTAACCCAGGGATTTAAACCAATACAATTTTCCCAACTAATCTGAATTTGTTAATAAGCCAGCATTTATTGATCACTTACTATGTCTGTGGCATTCTGCCAGTCTTGTGGCTGGGCATCATTAGATGAAGAAACAGATCTAAAGAGCTCTGAGTCCGTGGGCAAAGGCAGGATTCCAGTGCAGCTGTAACCCTTGTGGCAGAGACAATGCTGCTCTGAATTTACCCCAGGGATTCCTCGTGCTGGGTACAGGGGAAGCCCACGTTTGCCAGCCCTCCTGGCGGGGAGCTGCTATCCCCGTGACTGATTGGATTTGGGGCCAGGAGCTCTCTCTGTGTGGTGCTCCCTCCTTCAGGGACATCCAGTGTTGTGGGCACTTTGCAGTCACCTGTGTTGACACTTTGAGCCAGCTTAGTTCCACTCCAGGACTGTACTGATTTGCTCGTTCTTTTAAGAGGAGCGTTTGCTACCAGCTGCTGCTACCATCACAGTTTGTCCATAATAGTGAGGCGTAGCAACTGTTAATTGAGCACCTAGCACGTGCAGGAGCTGAAGTCGGCCTCCACAGCCTGCGCTCTTAACCAGTGTGCTTGGCACAGCTCTCAAATGGGGTTTGTATTGTCTCAGTTGTGTAGAGTGGAAAATGACGGGGGGGCCCGGGACAAGTGCTCTTAGCTCTTGGAGGCTAAGCCTCCTGGGAGGAGTTTGAGGCATCCTTCCCATCAGCGCCCACGTGAGCTGTGCTGTCCTCCTGGCTTCATTCTGCCCCAAAGCGAGCTGGCCCTTCTCCACAATGCGGTGTTGTCTCTGTTGCTGTCAACTGACCGCCCCGGGAAGCCCACAGCCTCCCTGACTCCAACCTTATCTACGAACAGGACACCCTCCTCTGCACATCACTGCGCCGCCTGTGAGGCCAGCTCTACTCCTCAATCGGGCTCTATTCATCTGTGACCTTAGGCGGGAGCGGAGGAGGGACAGGCCAGCTGCCCCCTTTCCACCTGAGTGGCTGTGATATGAAGTCCCACTTTGGAACGCTGAGACGCCCGAGCCTCGCCGAGCTCCCCAGGCGCCCACATCCCTGCATGAAAGGCCCTTCTTGTTCTGCGAGTGCGGCCAACTGTGAGATAGCCTCCAAGGTGCTTTTCATGTGACTGCATCCAGGCGCTCCCCGCTGCATTTTAATAGCCAAGTTAAAGGTAACTTGATAGGCAGATATGCCTGGAGCCTGGGAACAGGCCTTATATTCATTTATCCCTGCTTTAAAAAATTTAAATGAAATAGCTGTCATTGCTAATTTCCCCCTGCTTTCTTAAATATCTCAGTGTGTAATTTAACAAGCAGCTGAACTTACTTCATAGTTAGCAAGAAACTAAAGCCCCTGAAACAGGATTTGCCGATGTCATATTTTCCCAGATTCATCTAGTCATCCCCGGGTATAGCTTCACTGTTGATCCAGTAAGACATGGGGTACGGATCTCAGGACCCTAGTTATCATCTCATTGTGAGGTCCCTGCTGTCTGCCACGCTCTGGTGACTCCTAGAAACAGCCAGGAGCTATAGCCAGAGCTAAACAGAGAGTGGATTAATTCCTTAAGAAGATGGAAGGATATGGTGGACTATATTGAATTTGCATTTCACTTTGGATGTTGGTGTTGCCAGTGGGAATTCACTCTCATAGAAAAACCTCGCTGGGCGCCAAGGGCAGAGTCACATGCCTCTCTGAGATTGATCGTCTAATCTGTAACAGGAAAGGTCTCTGCACACCAGGACTGGAGGTCAGCTTTTGGAAAAGTGCACAGACCCTGTGAGGTTCAGGGTGGTACCACCATGACCAGCCATCTGGGTTTGCCCGGGCCTGAGGGATTTCTGGGGAAGCTAACATGCGGAAAGTCCCAGGCAAGTCCGGATAGTTGGTCATGTTATCACTAAAATTTTACCCTACCTTTCTAAACACTTGTATTAGTAAAAACCAGAGGATTTACTCTGTAACATTTGTGTTTCTATTAGTAAAAATCTGTGCTTTGTTAGTGGTGTTTCTGTCTTTTTCAGACTGCAGGACACGTCAATGGAAATGGTGGGGGCCACTGTAATAAGATACTGGAACTGTGGTTCTCCACCGGGGTGTTTTGTTCTCACAGCGTGCAGGGAGTGAGTCAGGCATGACTTTTCTGGGCTCTAGGATGCCAGGTGTCCTGTTAGAAGAGGGATTTTATTCAAAACACCAGTAGCATCCCCGCTGAGGAGCCCTGGATCTGGCCAGATTCCTGCCGCATCCTGGTCCTGTTCCTTGATGGGCTGGTGGTCCAGCCCATTGGCAGAACACAGCCATTCCTGGGGGTGATGGCGAAGCCACTCTGTAACGAGAAGTGATGCCTCCACACTGCTCACCCACTCACTTATTTCAGGACATATTTATTGAGCACTTACCACGTGCTCTGGAAATCAAGTGGCAAATAAGACATGGTTCCATCTTCATGATGCTTGTAGTCTAGCAAAGAATTCTGTACCAAAAAGCTGAGAACTGCTGGGAGGAAGGAAAACCAGGGTGATGGGGAGCCCAAGGCAGGTCAGCTCTCTTCATTCAGGGACAGTAAAGAAAGGAGTGGAGGAAACGACGGGCCCCATGGTACCTCCCCGTGAATAGCTAAGAGGCATCATGGTGAACAGGTCCAAAATAGTGCACTTGATTACCCCAAACCCTGCTCTTTCCACAATCTTCCCCATCGAAGGGGAGAACACTACCATCCTTCCTTGGCTCAAGCCAAAATCTTTGGAGTCATCCTTTCTCTCCCATCCCACACCCACACCCAGTCCATCAGTAAATTTGGTTGGATAAACCTTCCCAGTAGAATCCAACCGCATCTCCCCACCTTCCTGTTACAGTCTCATCCAAGCTGCCATCCTGGCTCAACTGGATTTTTGCAACATTCTCCTAAGCGGTCTCTGGGTTTCCACTCTTGCCCACTTACAGCCTGTTCTCAACCCAGCTGCCGGAGTGGCCCTTTGAGAGGACATGCCACTGATAACAATAACAATAACTTACAAGCAGTAAGCAGAGTAAGTCCTTATAGCAATAAGTATGTGCTAGCTAGACATGTAATTGCTTTGTAAGTACTAACTACTTTGAATAGTCACAATAATTCTAGGAGGTGAGTACTACAGTCAGTTCTGCTATAATGTGGCATATGCATTCCTAAAAATCAATGTACTGGCAAAATACATAAATACCACACCTTGGAAAAGACAAAGTGTGCTGTAGACATGGGTGTCGGAAGAGTCAGACAGGGTCAGCTTGTGAGTTAGTGTGACATGGTAAAAGGAGGGTTTTCTCAAAGGGAAAATTGTGACATCACCTGGGGAGGGTGTGGCCCCCAACACAGGCAGTGAACTGAGGCATCTGGGAGATGTTTGGGGCATGTGTGTGTGCATTTGTGTGTCCATACTGGACTTCATTCACCTGGGTGCAGTTTTCTGTTCACTTTGTGTGTTTTGCAGTTGAAATCATGGATAGCCAAGCATGAAATTGCTCAGATATGCTCAGATTGTTCCCTGGCATATCATAAGTTGCATTAGAATAAACTTGGATTTTCAAAACAAGCGATATCATGAAACGGACTGCGTTGTCAGCCCCATTTAACAGACTAGGAAACTGAGGTACAAAAACATTAAGTACCCAAGGTCAAGTAGCTAGTAAGTGACAGAACTGGGTTTTGAACTTGAGTTGGATTTCAAACCTTTGCCCAGGAGCCTCCAGAGGCTTCTCCTCACCCTCAAAGCACACGTCCTCATCGTGGCTTGAAAGGCCTCGCCCAACCTGGCCCCCCACCAGCTCTCGACCTCATGCCCTGCTTCTCTCCCTTTACCCCCTCTCTATACCCCACCAGCCCCTTAATGTTTCTCTAGCCCCCAAGCATGCTCCCACCTCAGGGCCTTTGTTCATGTCTTTTCCTAGAATTCTCTTCCCGCAAATATTTACTGGGCTCATGCCCTCACTTCTTTCTGGTCTCTGCTGATCAAAGAGGCCCTCTTCAAGTACTGCAAGTCCCCTACATATGAACCTTCAAGTTACGAACTTTCAAAGATGCGAACCTGTGTTCCGTCAACATCAGGCGTGAGTGACGTTGCAGCTCGCCCTCTGTCTCCTACTGCTGACCGTCCTTCAGCTCTACCATCTCCCATCTTCCCTCCCTCCTCCAGTCAGTAACTCTTCCTGCCTGTTCACTCGATGCCAGCCCCTGTATGCCAGCTGTTGTAGCGTTACTGTACTTTTCAAGGTACTGTACTCTAAGATTAAAAATGTTTTCTTTATTTTTTGTGTTTATTTGTTTTTTATGTATGATTTGTGTGAACATATTATACATTATGATTTGTGTGAAAAGTATTATAAAAAAGTATTATAGAAGAATTATTATATACTGTATTACAGTACAGTGCTATATAGCCGATTGTGTTAGTTGGGTACCTAGGCTAACTTGGTTGGACTTACAAACAAATTGGACTTATGAATGTGCTCTTCAATGGAGTGCATTCGTATGTAGGGGACTTACTGTACCTGAAATGAAGAGGAAGCCTCATCGTTACCTCTGTTCTGTGTTTAATTATTCTTTACATCACTTATTGACATGTATTATAGTACCTCTTTATCTGTATTTTTAGTATATCTCCTTCACACCCTCCAAAAGAGCATGGGCTCCAGTGAAGGGACCTTTCTCTGTTCACTAGAACGGACCATAGTAGGTGCTCAATCAGCGTCTATGGAAGGAGTAAACCTAGGAGGACAGGGGAGGGGAATGTCCTAGGCAGTGAGGAAAGCAGATCGGAACCAATATTTGGTGCCTACACTGAGTGCTTTTAACTTCTACCCCCTTTGAGGACTCTGAGGTCAGCTCCTCAAACTGGACCTGGCAAGAAGCCCGGAGAGACCCACTGGCTGGTCCCGGAGCTGGCAGAAGTGAAGTCAGAGGAGCGGAGGGAAAAACAAAAACATACAAACCTCCCACCCCTTTTCCCCAGAGGCCCCAGAATTTTCAGCCCAGCTTCACAACTTGGAGATGTAGGTTGAGATCAGAAAGTGCAGAAAGATTCTGCACCAGAACCAGGTCTTTTAGTGACCTCGATCCTGACTAGACAGGCTTGCAATGGACTTCCTTATAAAATGATCTCTCAGAGCTTATCCCAAGTGGGAAAAAGGTGCGCTTGTAATGAAAAAAGTAATAAATAATGTGTGTACGTGTATGATGTGTGTGGTATTCATCATGGACCAGACACTGGGGCTGTCTCTTTACTCAATGTAGGATTAAAATAGCAGAGGTGGGCACCTCCGTGCTCACCATTTTACAAGTGAAGAGAAAGCGGCACAGAGTAGCTAACCGACCTGCCCAAGCTCACACAGCAGAACAAGGATATGAATTCATCTCAAAGGCCACATGCTCACTAAATTGTCATGCTGCTGAGGACAGCCTCCCTTGTAGCAAATGGAATTTGATTTTAGGGCATGGGAACTTCAGATTCATAAGGATCACTTTATCGTTGAAGAGAGGGACAGGGGCTTGCCCAAGCCTACATAGCCAACCCAGGCCACGTTCTCCCTTCCAAGCCCAGCGCTGTGGGCCCTCCCACCCACCCGACACCTGTGTCGCTGAGATGGGCAACCACCTGAGGGGAGTTGAGACGAACCTTTCGTCTTCAAGGACTTTGCAATCGGGGCACTTTTCCAACAAGGAAAATGCTTCTTAACATCCACCACATGTGGTAGCAATAACCTCCCCTTTCTGAACACATTTGAAATTTGACAGATCTCTGGGTAATTACCACACCATTTGGTAAACGAATGTTACCAACCGGTCTCCAAGGAGTAACTCAATGCCGATTCCTTGTCACAGCCCTGAAACCGTCCCCAGCGGAGCACCTGCTTCTGTCACCCTCGTGCCTCACACAGTGGAGCCTCGGCAGGGACCATGAATAAACTACTGGCGTGTTTATTAAACTGGTGTCAAACTACTGGAGGAGGAGAGTGTGTGACCGAGACTGTCCCTGCCCTGAAGGACTTCACCCTGCTCATGATCGTTCTCTCCAGGGGAAGGAGAGCCCCTGATCAGCAGCCGCCCACCTGGCTGTGTGCAGCTCACCTCTCCCTCACCTCGGTGGACGGTGATGGATCCAGAGCTGAGAACACACTCTGGGCTCCTGGATCCGGGAGAGTGTGGCCAGAAGGGGCGATATATTGGAGTCAAGTGAGGTCTAGCCCCTGCAGGAAAGACTTTAGGCATATCCTTGACCTTCTTTGAAGCCTGGTCTCCTTATCTGAAAATAGGAAACAAAGAAAACCTACCTCACAGGTTATTATGAGAATGAATTTAAGCTAACTAAAGGGCCAGCTGGGAATATTCTAGGCTTTGAGGTCTGTATGGTCTCTAGGGACTGCTCAAGTCTTTTGTCATGGCCCAAAGCAGCCACAGACAGTATGTGAACAAGTGGGCTTGGTTGAGTGCCAGTAAAACCTTATTTACAAAAACAGGGGGCAGGCTGGAATTGACCTGTGGGCTGCACCTAGGTCAGAGGAGAGGAGTCAGATAGAGCAGCTAGGTGAAAATCTGGCACATGGTAGGCATTAAGTAGAACCTCTTATTATTATTATTACTGCAATTACTACTACTACTCTGCTTATTCCACCACTGTGGCTGGATGACCATGGGCAGCCATGATGCACTGGCCGTGTCAAAATAAAGTGAGATTAATATATAATGATAACAAGAATAATAAAAAATATTATAGTTGTTGTTGTAAGAATAACAACATTTATGAAAGGCTTACCATGTCCCTCCCAGTCACTCTTCTAAGCACTTTATACATATTAACTCATTTAAACCTCAGGGAGATTTTACTCTACCCATTTTGCAGATGAGTAAACTGAGACAGAAAGATCTTAGTCACTTACTCAAAGCATGTAGCTAGGATTCAAACCTAGACGATATGGCTTCAGAGCCCAGATACCTTTTTTTTTGGCCACGCCAGGCAGCATGCGGGATCTTAGTTCCCCGACCGGAGATTGAACCCGTGTGCCCTGCCTTGAGAGCGTGGAGCCTTAACCACTGGATTGCCAGGGAAGTTCCCCAGATAACGCCTATTGGTACTTGGAGAACACTATATTGTTATCATTTATTATGTGATTCTTTCACTCATTTCTTTGCCTCTGCTTCAAGCGTGATGCCTTCCTGGGATTTGGGGTGCTAGCATTGCTCGGCCTGCTGCAGAGCTAGACCTCTGGCCTGGTCCTGTCCCTGGCTGGGGTGGATTCTTCTCCCAGGGTGCTTAGCTCCCCATCCTTGGCTCTAATTACTGGCCGACCGACGTGGGAGATGTTTTGGGCACAGCTAATTGTGCTCCAGCACCTGGGTAACTCTCATTTACTGGTGCTAATTAAATGACTTCAGTGCTAGGGGTGCCCATTACCTAGCTGATTCCGTTCCCTCTGCCCATTAACAGTAAAATTATAGAGCCTGGAAAAGGTCTGCTGGAAGAGAAATAACTCTTATTCAGGTGGGATGATTATTTCATTTTTACAGTAAATTACATCCTTTAAAACAAACAACTTGTAGACATCATTTCATTTTGGAAACCTCTTTCCCAACCCCCCAGTCCAAAATCTGGTGGATTTTGGTGATGGTAAAATTTCCATTTCAAGTGAAATTTTAATTTCTCATGGATTTGTTGCCATTTTTCCACGGCGGGGAATGTATTTCCCTCTGAATTTAGAGTACTTGGTCTCCTAGACCAGCGCCTAGAATGCGTGGGGATCTGAGAGGCCAGGGAATGAGCTTTGCTCCCTCCCCAGTGGGCTCACAATGGCAAATTAAATCAGAAAAGCAAAACAATCAGCTTCTTGCCGGAGACATGTAACGCCAGCCCCGGGAAAGGAGGCGCAGCCGTGCCCTCTCCGTTGGACAGCCAGCTGAGCAGCGCGATCTAATGGATCTTTTCCACATTCGACGTGTGACTCATCTGTTATGTATATAGGAGTGTGTTTCTCACGTGAGCCAGGCCAGAGGCTGACAGGACAGAACAAACCTTGCTTTATTGCCATTTGATTCCCGTCATTATAGGCTGGGGTCCTTGGGTTCTATACATTCCTTTGTTGAGCACGTGGGGAGAGATGATTTTTCCATGCATGGTGGGTCGTCTTTGAGGCCACACAGTCTACTGTTTCCAAAAAACAGCTGGGCGGTCATCTTCCGCTGCATTTCTTTGGAAACCTCAGTATCCTCCGTGCCACTCAAAGGTGAAGAGAGCAGCTAGCCAAGGCCAGATGGCATCTCTGCGAGCTCCCAGCTCCCCGAGGCAGCGAGGTGGGGGGTTTGTGGGGGGAGAGATGGAGGCAAGGTTTATGGGAGCGGGTCAATCCAGACAGGGGAAGAGGGAGTGCTCTGGCTAAAAATAGCGCGCGCGCGCACTCCCGCCCCCCGCCAGTCCTTGGTGACTTCTCTGCTGACTTGGGTTTGGCTCTGGGAAGAACAGTGGGCTCGGAGAACGGTTCCGCAACTGGGGAGTGATGGAGGGAACCCGCCTGCCAGGTGGGTTTTCCAAGCCCTTGCAGCTCTAAACTTCTCCACATGTGAACAAGTGTTTACAGTTTTAAAGATGTGTTGAGTAATTGCACATGCGAGATATCTCCCCTTTAATGCGCACAGCATGTTTCCAGGTCTCCCCGAGAACACCCTGGTTGACTATGAAATTGTTTGCCTTGTCTGCATCCAGGCTTAAGGAGGCACGGGTTTGTGTTGAGATATAATTGGTAGCACTTGTGCCTTTGTAGTTCTTTTTTAGCTACTGAAAATTACCAGCTTAATCCACTCTTTACTTACCCAGATTAGGGTAGAAGCCCCGTGGAGACCCCTTCACATCTGAGAACAGAGTGGCAGTTCTTAAAACTTATTCTGAGGCTCACATAACATTTGGGAAGGCTGGTTAAACAACAAAAACAACAACAGCATTGATTCACTTTCGAGGTCTCTCCATTTTCTGGAATTCTGAATCCCCTCAGAAGACTATAATAATTGTTCCTTTGCTACTGAAAAGTCATTGAAAATCCTCCTGTTTTTACAGATGGGTTTCTTTGCGTCTCCCCTCCCCCTTCTCTTAATTATTCCTTGCTCCCTTTATTTTCATGGGAAAATAGCTGGTGTCACCTCAGGGAGACAGGCAGGGCATTCTGCTTTGCTTGTTATTTTTTATAGCGTTCTTTGTCCTCTCTCTGGCTTCCAGCAAAACATGGCCAAAATGGTTTGGCAGGTCACTTTGCATTAGTAAAACTCTGTGTCAGCCACAACGGAGGCCCAGAGTAAAGGACTAACAGCAGCTTGCGAGTTGGAGAAACGTACCAGGCCTGCAAATGTCTTCCCATCAACCCTCTGATGGGGGTCCATGGGCAAGCAAGACCAAGGGGAGGGATGACACATCTCATCCCGGTGTCATCTGCCTGCCGGTTCACCGGCTGCTCCGGGATCTCCCCATCTCAGCTGACAAATGACGGAATGCCGCGAGCTGGCTGGTGCCTCAGTTAACTTCAGGGCTGCATTTTCCAACTTGAAAACCTTTTTACTACTGTTTTGCAATTTTCCCCACTGAGCACTTTGGCATCTGAGGAAGAGCCTCTGAGAAGTAGGGCGCAGGGGAACTGTATCCTCTTTCCTAGTTTGGCAACTCTGGCCCTGCTCCAGTCACCCTGCTTCTGTTGCCTTCATTCCTCCTATAGACCTTCCGTGAAGTCAGACATGCAGATCCTCACCTGAGAGATGAGTACCTGTTTGCAGAACCGACCTTACAATTTCTAAAATCTTTGCAACATCTGAGCCTGAGCCTCTGTCTTGCTGGAATGAGACATGAATTACATTTAAATGAGAAGTAAAATTCTGTTCACACTCCTTGCTTTGACCCTTAACCTTTCCATGGGCTCTCACAGCCTCCCCTCTCCCTAAGCCAGGGCGGGGCAGCCTAACCCTGAGCGCTCCCCTTAACAGGATGGTCTGGTGGAGAGACTACTGGAGACTCTTGGCTTTTCTGCCCCGGCCCCCATAGCTGTGGCAAGAGAATTGGAGCATTTATCATTCTAGGGTAGTTACTTGTTTCTTTGCCATTTGGGGGGATTCTCAAGGGTAGTTTCTGTGGTTGCTCAGTTTGGTGCAACTCTCAACAGAAGACCTGGCACAGATCAGGTGCTCAATAAATATTGCTTGAGTAGAGCCTATATTATTCTCTCTGGACTCGTGCCCATTCCTGAGGTTGGTATTCATCCCAGAATATGCATTAGAGGTAAAATTCCCACAGCATGGAATAGAGGCAAGGGAACTGGACTACAAATGGGAAGAGGAAGTCCAGCTGTGGCCTCTGGAGGACCTGGGGTCAGTGCACAGGGCAGTCAGTGTTGGGGAGCTCCAGTGTGGAGAAGGGAAGCAATCCATGGGCAGTCCTGGGTGGTCTACACAGGACGGAAGTGTCAGGGTCTCCGTGCAGTCACCAGCAGCCACTGAGTGTCTGGGGAGGGAGGGAACCAGGCACTAGGTGGGGTCTTGCGGATCCAACAGGGAACAAAAGAGAAGCAAACACTGTCCTCCTGGTACACTGCTTACTGAAGGAGATAGATATGACATGTAAAATTAGTAATTCTGAGAAGTGCTAGGAAGGAAATGCACCCCTCGCCAGCAGAGGTCAAGAGTAGACCCTAATCCAGGAATCATGTGGACAAGGGCGGATAAAGCAGTGGTTCCGCCAGGGGCTTGGCTCACAGGATCAGAGGGGACACGTGGCCTCCTGACTGGGAACAGGGCAGGGGTGGAGTCACGGCAAGGGAGGCTGGGTACTGAATCCCAGAAATCCAGGTCAGAGCTCCCGAAATCCATTCTGCGTCAGGCCAGGATTTGTCCTGAAGAAGGAGGCAGGGCTAAGCTTAAAGTTCAATGCCAATTTCATTCATTCATTCATCCAATTCATTCATTCATTCATCAAATTCATTCATCAAATACCCTGTGACTGACATTGCTGTGGGCATACAGCGAAATCAGTACAAAATCAGTACCTGTGAATATCTTACCTGATGTTGCACAAGGGACTTTGCAGATGAAGGTTATGGACCTTGAGATGGAAGGATATCCTGGATGATCTGGGTGGGCCCAGTCTAATCACCTGAGTCCTTAAAAGCAGAGACATTTCCCTGCTGCAGCCAGAGCAGGATATGACATTAGAAAAAGGATCAGAGAGTTGCAATGTTTGAAGAAGGAGGAGGGGGCCACGAGCCAAGGAATGCAAGAAGCTTCTGTAAGATTAAGAGTGAGGGAAACAGATTCTCCCCCAGAGCCCCAGAAAGGAGCGCAGTCCTGCAGACACGTGGACTTTAGCCCCATGAGACCTGTCTGAGACTTCTGACCTACAGAACTAGAAGATAAATTTGTGTTGTTTTACGCTACTGGGTTTGTGGTGATTTGTTTCAGCAGCAATAGGAAACTCATACAGGCTAGAGGCAGAGAAGAGCTTGGTACATTCCAGAGACCACAAGGGGGCTGGTGCAGCCAGAGGAGTGTAGGTGGTTTAACACACACACAAAGGATTTAATAGGGGAGGGGCAGACATAATGATTTGACTTACAGTTTGCAATTTCACTTGGGTGTTGTGGGAGAAAGGGTTAGATGGGGCAGGTGTAGAGGGAGAAACTGGTTAGGGACTATTTTAGGGGCCCCCATAAAAGGTGACAGACGCTCAGATTAGGGTGATGTCAGAGGAAAGGGAAAGTAGTGGGTGCATCTGAGAGCTGCCTGGACATGGAATTAATCAGACATGATGACTGATTGGATTCAAAGAGCAAGGGACAAAGAGGAACCAGGGATGACCCCCAGGTTTCTGGCTTGAGCAGAGGCTGGGAGCAAAGGTCGAGGGAAGCTGGGAAGGGAGCGGGCAGGGCCCCACCACACGTGGCTGCTGCACAGATGGTCCCAACTACCACCAGCAAAGCTGATCATTGAGCAGCATCTGTCATCTCAGAAGATGATGGAAAATCCTCTAGAAAGCAAGGAAAATGTCTGTTACAAGGCCTGTTGGTTGAGACTCTTTTCGAAGATGTGAGTGATGGAAAATCCAGTTCCAAGTGTTTAATGCCTGAAGAGAGTTTATGTTTATTTTAAGCTGAAAGTCCAGGGGATACATCTGGTTTCACCGTAGCTCCATTCAGGGCATCATCTCCTGGCCTCACTTCCTTTGAGGAACTCCATAGCAGAGGAGAGTAAGTGACCTTGCCCCAGAATGCCCAGAAAAACTGTGGAGACAATTATGATGGGACCAGCCTAGCTCAATCCCTGCCCTCTCCCACCTCAGTAACTGAGCAAGAGAAAGGCGTTGGTTAGGTCCTGAGGGTTCTCTATAGGGCAGAGAGGTGTGTCACATCTCAGAAATGGTTCTAACAAAAATAATTCATAATATTAAGACCTTGGAGCATGGGCCGGGGACCTTGTATTCACTGTAGCCCCTGGGTCGTTCAGCTCCATAGCTGATGCTGTTAGGGCCCTGGCCACTCCCCTCCACCTCCCCGTTGCCTTATGTGCTACGAGTTCGCTACAGCAAAGCCGCTGAGGCTCCCAGCCAGAGAGCATTCTGTGGCTCGAAGCGTGCTTGTCCCAGCCCAGGGCAGCATGGGATGCTGGGCAGGTAACCCTCCTGGAGCAGCCCTCAGCCAGTGATTGGTGGGTGTTGGTGGGTCAGTACCCGAGCTCCCACAGTGCTGTCTGCTTTCAGGAGGACACCATCTCTCAGGGGTCCCCAGTGGGTGGTGGGGTGCTGGTAAACCGGCTCTGGTGGTGGAGAGAAGGAGCAGAGAAAGCCCAGATGGTCCCACCTACCACCAAATCCTCCCCCCTGCCCTGCCAGTTAGGAGAGAGGGAGAGAGGCATGGCTTTGTGTACCCCTCTGTGACAGTACAGGCAGCTTTGCCTTCCCTACAGGGGCTGTGCTGAAGTGTCCATGCACCGGGGACCAGCGCCACCTTTGATCCCGGCTCCATGAAGGAAACCTGCCTGCCATGGCAGCCTGGAAGCTGTCATTGCCTGTCCAGGCTGGTCACACTTCCCATCCAGCCAGTGCAGCCCGGAAGCCTCTCCAATTTGGCCTCAGAGCTTCCAGTCACGCTCTAAGACCCTTGGGCAATGGGCTGAATAGATGGAACAAACAACCCTGAATTCCCTTTGCCAGCTTTCCTTCCACAAGGCATCTCACTTTTGTGCCACCTTTATTTTTCCACCAGAAGATGCTGTCTAGGGTTTACTGTCAGGAGGATTCTTTAAAATAACATTTCTGTGGTTAAACAATGTCCCTTGTTTGGAAATACACGGAGCTTATAAAATGTGTTCCTGTGTTTTCCTGGATCAGGGCATATTGTAGAGTCTAGGGATTTATTTACAATGAAGAAATTGTTTTTGTGAATTGTGGTTAAACAAAAGGATGGTTTGGGGAGTGCTGAGTAAAGGAGACATTGTTTATTATATTAGTTATTTGGGACACAAGCTGGATAAGGATGATTTACAGGGATTGCGGGGGCAGGTCATTGAATGTAATCGTCCATTTCTTTGGGTGAGCACGCTAGAAGTCAGACACTGTGACCTGTACACCTCCTCTTTTCCAAACTTTATCTCACCTTTTCTGCTCCAGACCCTACAAAGGAATGTATATCAGCTATTTCCTCATCTTTATCCCCCTTTACCCAGGGTTCTGTCGCTCTGGCCCTTCCAAAGCCCAGTAATAGGAGATTTTCTGTCCGACCTTCCTTATCTCGCTCCAAGTCTTTGCTTCCAAGGAGCTCTCAGCACTTCAGAGACAGAATATCTCCTTCACCCGTACAAAGTCCCCAAGCAGTGGGGGAACGGAGCGTGTCAGAGTTCACCGGATGAAAATAAGAGCCGAATCCAAAATCCTTCTGCTGTCACAGCCTCATCTTATGAGCTTTCCCAAGGGGCAAAACTGGGACACAGAGAGGGAGAGCTTATTAGCAAGACCCCGTGCTCTGGAGGATACAGGCCGTGGTGTATCTGCCACTGGGAAGGGATGTCCTTACTTATTTAAGGAAGCTGTCACCTTCCAGTCCCTAAACTTTCTGCATTTTGAATTTTACTTTTTGGGGAACAGAACTAACATCGATTATTGGGCATGCGTGGCCGTGTGTGGGGAATGGGGCTTGTTTGCCATTTGAACACCTCTGGAGCTCCTGAAGACTCTTCTTTCTGGAGTCCTCGTATAGTGAAAATATCCCTAGGAAGTGTGAGTTCGTGAGTGAAGAACAGTTTGTGCATCTGCTAAATCTGTACGAATTGGTTGTCTGCCATCAGGAAGAGGGTTACAGATGTGTATATGGGGAAAAGGCAAGGGAGCCAGCTGATGGAGATGGTGTATGGGTTTCATTCCACTTACTGAGCAATCTTTCCTAGGGCAGGGGACATTTTATTCAGTGTAGCCCCTGGGTAGTTCAGACCCACAACAGATGCTGTTGGGGCCCTGGCCACACCCCTCAGTAATCTCTAGGCTCTTACATGCGAATGGTTTTCTATTGCAGGCAACTGAGGCTGCCCACCTGCTATAGACTACATGTTTATGTCCCCCCAGAATTCATATGTTGAAATTCTAAAGCCCCAGTGTGATGGTATGAGGAGGTTGTACCTTTGGGAGGTCATGATTGGATCATAAGGGTGGAGCCCTGGTGAATGGGATTAGTGCCCTTATAAGAGTTCCCAGAGAGCTAGCTCCCTCCCCACTTCTGCCAGGTGAGGACACAGCAAGAAGATGGTCATTTATGACCAGGAAGCAGGCCCAAACTTGCAGACACCTTTATCTTGGAATTCCATCCTCCAGAACTGTGAGAAATAAATGTTCTCATTTATTTAATAGTTCTCTATTAAAAACACCCAGTCTATGGTATGTGTTAGAGCAGCCCTAATGGAATCAGACACCACCTGAGGGCATTCTTCAGCTGGGACTGTAATTGTCCTGTTCTAGGAACACAGGGCAGGTAACCCTCCTGCAGCGGCTCTCAGCCAATGACTGATGGGTGTTGGTGGGTAAACACCCTGGCTCCCCAGTGACCTCTGCCCCCTACCCATCATCTCTCTGAGGCCCCAGCAGGCAGTGTATGTGTGCTGGTAAGCAGGCTCTTTGGGAGGGGGTGGGCACAGGTAGGCCTTAATCTGCAGCATTTGCTAATTTCTGTGGTGTAATACTCCCACCGTGGCAGAATTCAAGTTAACAACAGATGCCACTGAACTCAGAGCTGGGGAGAGGTTCACACAACTGGCTCTTGTGAATCCGTCCGACCCATTCCAGCACAGCCCTGCCAGCGGGACAGAGGCCCAGTTGCCCCTATTGGTAACCTGCTCATTAACACACCCTGAACTGGCATCCTTCCCTTCCCTGTCTCCATCACCCACAGCCTTCCCAGTGCTTCCTTGGATCACCTCCCAAGTAAACAACTTGTACCCAAATACTTGTTTCAGGATCTGCTTCTGGTGGAATCCAAATTAAAACTAGATAAACTCATCAGTTGTTGTTCTTTGAACAAAGTGAGAAGAATTCTCCACTGAATGGAGAAATATGTGTCCTTTTGGTCAGGTCCCAGCCTAGATTTGAGCCTCACCAACCCCCGCCTGCCCCCGCAGAGCCCAACACCTTTCTCTGATTTCCTCTCCACCCACGCCCACCATGGTTTTGCTACCTGAGCCCTTTCCACCTGGCATCCTCTCCACTAGTGATTCTCAATCCTCCATCCTTTCTTCAAGTCTATTTCACACCCAGCCTCCTCTCCAAGGCGGTTCCTGGTCGCTCTGGGCAGAATAAACCATTTCCGCTTGTTTTATTCAGTTGTTTGGACCTTGATCATGACATTTACCAAGACTTGGCTTGTGTTAGCTTTACTTGGGTTTGTGTCTTTACCTTGCTACCCTGGGAGTCTGAAGGGCAAGGACCACGATCTGAACAGTTTCCAGCTGAGGTGCTGCTGGGTCGTCATCAATCAATGTTTGCTGAAATGAATGAACTTGGTGCTGGTCAGGGTTGTTTACTCCCCAGCTTCTGCTTCAGCTTTCCCCAAGTTGCAGCCAGGAGCATCCCATCCCTGAAGCAGGTGGGCACAGTCATGGATGTGAGCCCAGGAAGGGCAGTACTGAGGGGGTGACTGTTCCGTCCTAAAGAAGAAACAATACCAAGCTCCAAGGAATCTTTTCCAGCTACCCCCAGGGTGTGTTCAGCACGGCAGGGAAAGGCGAGATAGAATCTCAGTTCCCCAGATTTCCCTCTGATGAGAGAATAGGGACACCTGGCAGTCACCACAGTCTAGCAAACATTCTCTGATTGGCAAGATCACTGGGGGGGCACTTTAATCTGTTCTTTCATCCATTAGTTCATCAAATATCAAGTGCCTGGTAGCGTTCAGGGATTAAGAGCTTTGTCTAAAGAGCCTGGGCTGCGGACTTGGCTTTGTCTCTGTCACAGGCTGGGAGGCTCTGAACGAGCCATTTAACCCCCAAACCTCTATCTCCACTCTGCAAAGTGGGGATAATCCGGTACCCACCTCTCAGGATTTGGGGGGGTGTTTGAATGAGATGAGGTATATGAAATGTACAGTGTTTAGCACTTGGTACACGTACTAAATATATAGCAGTTATTATTGAAATAAAAATGTGAGCCAATCTCTGTGCTAAGCTCAAGGAGTGATCCTTTGAATGAGATGAAGCCTCTGCCCTCAGGAAGGTCACAGTCTAGGAGTAGAGACCGACAGCAGACTTGTGACCCCAGTGCAGGGTGCTAACTGGTTAAGAGTGAAGTTTGCAGGGGGCTCAGGGAGCCCAGGGGAGGAGACCTAGGCAACAGCCCCCCAGCCAGGGGCTGTCCCTGAATTCCTCTTACTTTTGATAAAAAATGTTTTGTTTGGTGAGAACTCTCTCCCTTCCTGTTCTTACTCTGACATAATGAAAGAGGCTGGCTGGGATAGAGCTAATATTGATGGAAAAGGCAGGACGGTGGGGAGATGCCGGGGGCCTCTCAAGCCATCTTTCCCCGTAAGTCCTCCCCCCATAAGACAGGAAGGTGCGGTGAAGGGGTCACCGAGGCCCCCGCTGCACTGTATGTTAAATCGCTCAACCTCAGGGAATGAGGGCTGCCTCGTCCGAAAGAACACTTCTTCCTCAGAGGAATTCTTGGATTTTCTCCCAGCTACTTAAACGCCTCGATTTGTTTAATCCAGGAAATAAATTGTAAAAGGGGAACTTTCTTACTCAACATCTAGTATCTCTTGGCTTCACGAAAAGCTAGGAATGATATGGCCCTTTTAGGTCTAAGGAAACTGTGGTTTGCAATGGAGCAGGGAACGATTTTACTCCCCAGGGGCCATTTGCAATGTCCAGAGGGATTTTTGATTGTCCCACTGGGGCGGTGCCACTGGTATCTAGCGTGACAGAGGCCAGGGGTGCTGCCAAACATCTTACAATGCACAGGACAGCCCTGGCCACAAGGAACTATCCCGCCCAAAATGCTAATAGTGCTGAGGTTGAGAAACTCTGTTCTAAGATAATGAAGATCAAGGAGTGCACATTCACCTGTGTGTGTGTGTGTGTGTGTGTGTCTGTGTGTGTGTGAAAGAGCAAGACACATGGGTAGGGTGTGAGGGGGATGGTTCTAGAGTATTTTACAAATGTTCTAGAAGGCAATGGAGTGTAATACCACGTTAGACCTCCCTGTGTCAGAATCAAATTTGCCACTGGTCAAGTCCATTAACCAGTACAAATTCATCTTTAGTCTCTAATGGGAGGTGACTGGAAAATAGAGATCTGTGAACGGCAGAGTGAAGCCTGAGTCGACTAGAAGATGCTTGTGGTACAAGCTGAAGCTCAGGGATAAGTTACACCCTCGTGTCTGGTCCTCTGACGGCAGCTGGAGAAATCCAGCTTTCAAAATGTCAAACACAACAGTTCAGGAGTTGCGGCGGAGGGCGTGGCATGGAGGAGAGCCTGGTGATTGCAAATAGGTCTCCCTGTCCCATCAGCAACAAGCAAGGGGAGTTCAAAATAAACCGGGGGTCCGCCTACCAGGAGGCACAGACGATGCTGATTGGTTTGGAGGTTCGTTAGTGAGCATCTGGTGGGGGGGGCGGTCCCTCGCCCAGCCCTGGATTGCTCGCCTGCTTTTTCACCGAAGGGGAAGTGGTGGCCGTAAAACATCTATCCTGTGGGCTCCAGGGTCCCGGGCAGTCTGAGCCACGGCTTCTCACGCAGACTTGCAAAGCAAGTGGCCCGAGGCCTTTGCCCCCTTTGCAGATACCGGGCAGTTACTCTCCCCTTGAAGTGGCTGAGCATTCCAGGGCTTTGGACACTGTGCAGACTTCTCATCAAGATGGGTCTTGTTCAAGTCCCTATTTATTTTAACCTTTCCTGCTTGCAGATAGCTGCTCCATGCCCAGCTGTAAAGACTCTTCGTTTCAGTCTCTGGCTGTAGGGCATTTCCAGTGTGGATTGTCCGGGTGGAACGCACTCAAGGCTGATAACCCTGAACACAGGTGGTCACCACACTTCCTGTGTAGCAGAGAGGACCTTGTTCAAGGCATCCCAAATCAGGAAAAGACCCCATGACACCCTTATATTTGGATTGAGCCTAGGAAGAACAATACAGGCCTCCATGGGATAACCTCCATCTTCCTCCAGTTCCATCACTTGGATTAATGGAGGTGTCACTATTTTTTCCAATTACTGAATTAATTGTTTTAACATTTCTCGAGTGTCCATCACGTTCTTGACAATTAGATCCTAAACACTCCCGGGTGGAGCGGTGTTGAGAAGAGAAGGGAGAATACACAACCTCTCAAGGAGCTTGAGGGTGGTGTGTAGGACACACAGAGCCCTTGCTCTTTTGTGAAATGAAGGGTATGAGGTGGTGGAGTAGGGGCTTAAATAGACTTTGCTGGCCATGAGGTGCGGAGCCCAACAGGAGTTGGGCACTGTGCTGATTTTCTTAGATCCCCAACAGACTATGTGTTGCACTAGAATATAGATTCGGAATCTGCAGTCCATTTAAAGATGTCTTAGGAAAGACTTTGCAATCCTTTGGTAGAACTGGTTAAGGACATCAGAGAAGGCTTTTTTTTTTTTTGGTGGATCCAGTCTATTCTGAGTCTGGGGCAAGCTGTCAGGTTGGTTTCTACTCACAGGTCAATTCTAGGCACCATTGAAAGAAGGGTTTTCAGGAGGAATCTACACTTGGCAGGAAAGTGTTCTGATTGATGATTGCTGTCTGTCATGTCCCAAGACAGTGGCGTGCACAAGTGTGTGACACATCTTTGCCATCCTGGGTAAAACTGTGAGCCTTCAAAGCAACCCACTGGGTGTGTGTGTCTACCCTTCTGCCTGCTATGTGAACTTTAGTGGGGTTCACATCCTGGTGGAACGGTTCTTGTTCGTTAACACTCCCTCTGTCCCCCACCAAAGAGGATGTTGTGAAGCTCATCTTACAGGAGACCTTGAATAAGGGGAAAGAGCTGCAGTTGGGCCACAGATACAACACTTCATCTTCCCTAACCTCGAGCTGTCTCTGGACGCTGCTGCCATGTTTTTATCTCCACGGGAAATGGTGCTTTGCTTGGTCCTTGCAGGTCTCCGTGAACACTTTGCATTGTTACTGAGACCATATAACTCTTTAAAGAGTCCCTCCCCCAAAACCCTGATATAGAGTTTATTGTTTTGCTTTCTCTTGTCTTATTTATTAACTTTTTGATATATTGAATTGTGGCTAGAGTAACTTAATTTGACATATCTAGAGGATTTAAAATTATAGCTTCAAGTGCTTTTGAAACACAGCTGGAGAAATCTCACCTTGAGGAGGATCTTTAAATGGATTTGTGGCACGTTTCTGAATAACCTGCTGCTAACCCTGCAGAGAAATTTCTTACCACCCATGAGTGAGTGTAGATCAAATATTCTCCCCTTTACTTTAAAAAGCAATGTTACTTATTTATTTTTCTAAATACAAAGGCAAAACAATATGCATTATAAAACATTTGGAAAATATAAAGAAGCATACATATGAAAATAAAAATCATCCTTTTTTCCTCCACCAGGGCCATAGTCACTGTTAACATTTGCCTGTTTACTATTCCAGTCTTTTTCTGTGCACATACAATTGATATGCGTTTAAAAATAAACTTTATAAATGTATGCTGTGTTTAATTTTATATCATCCTATTCCACAGCCCTGGAACAGTTTCCTATGTTATTACATATTCATCAAAAGCAAGATTTATAAACCCTGCATTATGTTCTCTGATATAGATTCAACACAATCCATTTAACAAAAGCGCTCAACATAGATTGTCACACTTTTTAAAAAGTATGAATGTACTTCTAAAAAGTATGAATGATGGCAAGTAGATAAATATTTGATAAATGTTTGACTGCAAATTTGATTATACCCTTAGGATAATTATTAAAAGGGGAATTACTGAGGCACCAGACTCAAGCATTTTCAAAGTTCTAGAAACTTTGCTTCCATAGAAACATTGTTTCCTTAGGAAAAAATGCTGTTCACGGTCCTAGCAACACTGAATATTATTATTAAAACTGTTTAATTTTAATTACATTTTAATTAAATTTAAGATGTAATAGAAATAATATCTCATTCTGCTGTGCTTTTTTTTTATTCAAGTGTAGTTGACTTACAATATTGAGTTGGTCTCAAGTGTACAGCAAAGTGACTGTTATGCATATATACATTATTTTTCAGATTCTTTTTCATTATAGGTTATTAAAAGGAAATTGAATATAGTTCCATGTGTTATACAGTAGACCCTTGTTATCTATTTTATTTATAGTAGTGTGTATCTGTTAATCCCATACTCCTAATTTATCCACTCCCCCGACCTTTCCCCTTCAGTAACCATAAGTTTATTTTCTCTGTCTCTGCAGTGGTTTTAAAACATGTCCCCAAATTCTCTAACTCCTCCCATGGAGCTGCGGGATCTGTATCCGTCCCCATGAGTCTGGTTTGATCTTAGTGACCCACTTGCCATCAATAAAATGACAGTACAATGCCAGGGGTGTGATGCTATGTGACCACCCAGGTTTGGTCAGAAGTGGCCACCTAGCTGTCATTTTACACTTGCTTACAAGCCTGCTGCCATGGGAGGAGGCTGTCCACCCTGAGCCCTCTGTGCTGGAGAATCCACATGTTACGTTATCCCATGTTACAGCCCAGCTGAGCTCCCATCCCACAGCCAGCCTCAACTGCTGGCCGAATGGGTGACCATCCTTTTCTGGTGGTTTATTCATATCACTTGCCAATTTTAAAATGTAGTGATTTCCTCAATGATTTAAAAATATCTTACGGTTCATTAAGAATAATTATAATACTGGCTGAAAATACTTTTCTAAGTTGTCATTTGCCTTTTTAAAATTCTATTTTGAAAATTATACAGTTGCTATGTAGTCAGACTTATTGTTTCGTTTGTGTTCTCATGAATCATTTCTGGTTAGAAGATGCTCCTTCCAGAGCTCAGCTGTTCACCTACATTTTTGAGTTTTTTCCTTCCTTCCTCCTTCCCTCCCTCCCTCCCTTCCCTCCTTCCTTCCACATTTACACTTAAATCAGTCTATAGCTATTTTGGTGTTTGATAATAATTTGGGTTGATGGCTGAATTTTCCAATATTATTTATTGAATAATAATTCCTTACCCATTGTCTTGCTGCTTATTGCTAATTTGATCATGATACACGCACACACACACACGTTGTAGAGTCCAATCAAACATCTGCTCTATTTGATTTGCTGTTGGTCCTTGTTCCAGCAAAATACTGCTTTAAATTCTGATAGACCAAGTTATGCATTATTTTTTAAATGCCAAATTATTTTTTAGCTATTCTTCCTTATTTATTCTTCTAGAAGGCTTTTAAAATTATCTTTTAAATTAAGTTCAGCATTTTAGTTATTGGGAAATAACTGAAGTCTTTACTGTGCTTTGGTCTTTGTCTTGCAACATGATACCTTTCTCTATTGCCTCAGACCTTCTTGTGACTACCAGAGGGTTTCTAGCATGTTCCATTTGTTGGGAACCTATATGTAGCCGTCAAGGGCTTTAGCATCCCCTGGACCTGGACTTGAGCACTGGTTGCTAAGTACTAGCTGGAGAACCTTGAATAAATCACAACCTCTGTGGCCCACCAGATTCTTCATCTATAAAATGGAATAAAACTCCAAATAACTTCAGCATTATTAGTTTTAAAAGACGAAGAGGTCAGCCCATACTGTCAAATACTCCCATTACCTCTTGCCCTGCCCTCCCCTTACCTCACATGTCACACTTCAGCCGTGCACACCCCTACCCTTCTGTGCTGTTTTCCCCATACCTGTGCCTTTGCTCATTCTCTTTTGCCTGGAAGCCTCTCCCCACCATCTTGTGCTGGCCACACCCCTCCACATCCTGTAAGAGCAGCTCAGGTCCACCTCCTCAGGAAGCTCTCCACGACTGACCGCCCCCCCTCCCCGCAGCCAGCACCTACAGCCCCCTAAGGCTGTGACCTGTTGGTAATCGCTCGCAGTCTGCAGGGCACGTCTCTCTCCGTTGCACCGACCACTTTGTTGTTGGGTTGTCTGTCTTCCCTGCTAGCTGAGGACGGTGTCTTACTCTCTTATGTTCCTGGTACCAGCACCCTGCCTGGCCTTTGGAAAACTCAGGAGCCACCCACTGCACTTCAGTGAATTGCATGGATTGAACAGTGCTTCTCTCTTGGGTCATCCACTTTAAGTGGAGTGCTAAAGGTTTGGGGTGGGAGGAAAGGAAGGATGACCAAGCAAGCCGAGCAGCAGAATCCACCCTCGTGATTAAGAGGAAGACACACGTGGGAGCCAGACTGCCTTCGCCTTTCAGATGGGGGCGGGCGGGGCAGTTTGATCCAGGGGCTTCTGAGCAGCTTCACTTTAAAATGGAAATGGCTCGCCCTTGCAGTGCAGCCCTTTCTTAAGAGCTGGCCCCGTCTCTTCCCTTCTGATGAGGACGGCCAAATTCAACATGCAGGAGAGATGGATGCAGAGACACATGTGTCACACCCAGGCAGCTCCCAGCTCCCGGCTCCAAACAAGGCCCCACGGAAAGATCAAAGGCTGCACATGGCCCGGCAGTGACAAATTTATGAAGTCCCGTCATCCGCATGAAAACATTGTGTATTTAATCTGCCCAGTGGAAATAAATCAATCTCAAGTTTCTGTTGAAGGAATTGCAAGTCAGCTACACTTCTCCATAAAGATGTAAGGGATCTGTTTAAAGCAACTTTACCTCTTTCAAAGAATCGAGGTTTTCTCTTCACCATGGAGGCATCTCAATGCACCTTTGTATTCCCCTTGTCACAAGTCCTGAACATCTAGCTTTCAGTGAGTATACAAGCTTTGTTATTACACTTAGATTTACAAACAAAATTGTTGGCACAGGAAAGCCTGTGGTAGGTAGGACAGACCACCCGTAAGTATGCGTATGAAAGCCCAGTTGGAAAATCTCCTCTGTCAGCCAAAAGTGTGACTGCATTTCTAAAAACTTGGCTGTTCTCTTGGTGGTTGAAACAGTGAACCTTTTTGTTCATTGAATGATGAAAAAACAAGTATGCCAAAAAGTGCCTTTTCCTAAAGGGTTTCAAGACTCCTAGCTATTTTTGACTTTTCTCTCAGGGCTTGAGAACGTTCAACAAATGTGAATCAGAGATGCTTTATTGTTTCGTGTGCACGTCGGAGATTTCAGATCATGGCCAACAAGTGTTGGCCCTTTTGCCTGCCATGTGGCTTACAATAAGGCCTCTTTCTGCCCATGTCTTCTTGTCACAGGCAGGGACGGATACTGGATGTATTCCCTTCGCTTCTCGAGGATGTGGGAGAGAGGTTGGGCCTTGGATGACAGGGAAAGGGAGCAAGATCTTTCATCCTGGAGAGTCCATTGTGCAACGTGGCTGACCAAGGCTCGGTCACGTGGTTATGCAAGGGAGAAGCTATGTCTCCAAATTGGGAGAGGACTAGTATCTCCTAGTAACTAGGAATTTCATGAGTTTTCTACTTCTAACCAGCTGGGCTAACAAAATCTCCAAACGTTACATGTATATGTGTGTGTGTGTGTGTGTGTGTGTGTGTGTGTGTGTATAGACACACACATATATATATAATGTAGTTGACAATAATTACATATATGTAATACTATATATAGTGCTGTATGTGTATATGGGTATGTAATACTTTATAGGACATAGTTGACATAATTTCTCTGCCGTATAGAGTCTGTCATACCCTCTGATAGACTGAAAAACATTTTTTGAGCAAGGTTTTTTTTTTTATGATAAAGTAATTACATGTACAAAGCAAAAAAATTCAGAGTATGAAAAGCTCTGCAATAAAAAATTACTCTCCCTTTTATCCTGGTTCCCCAAGCCCCTTCCACATGGCATCCACTGTTAATAGTTATTTTTCAAGCAAATCCTTCTGGAGTAGTTCTGTGAACACGTATGCACGTGCGCGTGCGCGTGCGCGCACACACACACATTCAAAGCATAGAGCTGAACAAAATGGTAGCGTACTGGATTGTTCTCCACTTTTCTCTCTGGATGATTTATTTTGCAGATCCTTCTCGAATAGCTCATGTTCATCTACCTTTTTATTTTTAATGACTGTGTAGTGTTCAAAACTGGAGGTAACACAATTCTTGCACCAGCCCTCACCAAAGGGTATATAGTTCATTGCCAGCTCTCTGTTACAATAAATAGCACTGTTATTTATCTTCCATGTGCAAATATATGTCTAGGAGAATCTCCTATGTGTGGCTTATCAGCGTTAATGGGTATATGCATTGCAATATATTATGATTGTCATTATCATCATTTATTATTACTATTATATTCTTTTTTTTTTTTTTTTTTTTTGTGGTACGCAGGCCTCTCACTCTTGTGGCCTCTCCCGTTGTGGAGCACAGGCTCCGGACGCACAGGCTCAGCGACCACGGCCCACGGGCCCAGCCGCTCCGCGGCATGTGGGATCATCCCGGACAAGGGCACGAACCCATGTCCCCTGCATCGGCAGGCAGACTCTCAATCACTGTGCCACCAGGGAAGCCCTATTATTATATTCTTATAGATATCCAAAGCCCGTTTACTCACCCTCCAGTGAGTCAACAGCACCTGTTTTGTTATCCATTCATCAGCCCAATGTGTTTTGAATTTCAGTCTTTGCCAATCTGATGAATGAAAAATGCCACATTAAATGTTAAGGTTTTTTAAAGACAGAGTATTTGTTGCTTTCCCATCATACTATAACACTGTAGGGCTTAAACACCCCTTAGAGATCATTTAATCCAATTTTCTCATTTGATGATTTTACATTTGAGGAAGAAAGTTCAGCGTGGGAACTGCCCTCTGCCTGGCCATGCAGCACCACCCCAGAGACCCTCACTACCACCACCACCACCAATGCAGAGCCAGCAGCAGAGCTAATGCAAGGCTCATGTAGAAAATGATGTTTAACTACCTACTTTAGTGGAATTTCAAGTATCAAGTCACTGAAGTGATGTGTGAAGGCAAATTCTCCCCATATATGATCTGTATTTCCAACATTTATTTCTCACAGTTCTGGAGACTTGGAAATCTAAGATCAAGGTGCTGGCTATTCCATGTCTGGTGAGAGCTTGCTTCTTGGTGCATAAATGACCATCTTCTTGCTGTATCCTCACATGGTGGAAGAGATGATGGAGCTCCCACGGGTCTCCTGTATAAGGGCACTTATCACATTGATGAGGCCCCACCCCCATGATCTAATGGTGGAAGAGATGATGGAGCTCCCAGGGGTCTCTTGTATAAGGGCACTTATCCCATTGATGAGGTCCCACCCCCATAATCTAATCACCTCCCAAAGACCCCACCTCCAAATACCTTCACTCTGAGGGTTAGGTTTCAACCTATGAATTTGTGGAGGACCCAGACATTCAGTCTATGGCACTCCCTGAGCAGGAGCCAGAGGCAGGTGGACAAGGGTTCTAGTTCTAGTTGTCTCTTCACTAGTGTTGCTGTTTTGGGCAAGCTACCTAATTCCTCCAAGCCTCAGTTTCCTCATCTGCAAATGGGGATAATGATAGAATCCTCTTCTGATGGTTTCCATGAGGATTAATAACACATGAAAAGCATTTGACACAGTGCCCAACAGATGGTTAAGCCCTACTCTATGAAGGTGTCCATGTCAAAGTGTTGTTATTTTCTGCTCTCATAAGTTCATTTCTGCTAGTCTTCAGCCCAATGGTCTCTGCTGTTCGTTTCTTAACCTGAACTTCTTCTTGTTCTCAGACCACTCTCCTGGACAAGCATTATCTAAAATAGATATATTGTCAGGGAAAGGACTCCCTCTTGGAATAAATAAGCCACACGTCACAGGAAGCATGTGAAAGACGCTCCCCAGAGAGGATGCACCCTCTCTTGATTTTGCTGAAGCAGCTCTGGGAGACTTAGATGGTGTGGTGGTATCTGTAGCCTCAGTTCATCCAAAGGTGTCTGGGAAGGGGGGAGACGTCAGGGTTTATCTCGACTTCCGTAGAACCAACAACAAGAGTCCTTCAGGCCTGTAGGCAGCACAGTGTCGCTCTGAACCCTCTGACATTCTCCACTCATGTTTAATTTCAGAAGCTGGGCACCCTCGGAGATGAAACCCATGTGACAAAACAGCCACCTAGAAGTGTGATTGGGATAAACAAAGCTTTTCTAGACTGTGGAAGTGCCAAGTAGGAGCTATTTCCTTTCCATATTTTAAATCTAAAATCTCTATGTCTTTCAATAATTTTTTTCTCTCTCCTTCTCTTGTCATGGTACAGTCTATGGTCTGACTCCTGAGTTTTTGAAGCTGGTGGTTGATTGCAGTTCTTGGCTTCAAATAAACAAAGTGTGTGTGTGTGCATGTGTGTGTGTGTGTGTGTGTGTGTGTGTGTGTGTGTGTGTGATCATCTCTTCTTATTAGCCATTCTCTTTATACCAGTAGGAGAACAGGTTTCTAGGAGATTTGCTGGTTTCTAGGGACTATAGGGGACATATTCTGTGTGACCAGGTTGCAGATTAGGATTTCTATAACCTGCATGTTTTTTGGCCTCCTCACAAAAATGTCAGGTTTTTTTGATAGAACTGAAACTGTTGCTACATCCGCTCCTTTGCTAGAAAAGATTCAATGTAAAGATTAGTTATAAGAACAATGGTCCCTTTTTCACCTAATTTCTATGTTACACATTCTTCTGATTTTGCTAGCACTGCCTCCTCCTAAACAATCAGGGCTCTGTCACAGAGCTTTCAACCATGTTTCAAGCACCTTCATCACACACACACACACACACACACACACTTAGCTTCATCCATAAGAAATCTGTAGAAAAATATAGTTAACTCTTGTTAAGAGAATGTAAAGGGTAAGAGGCTGGTGGTTAAGAGATCAGGGCTCTAGAGCTAGAGGGGCCCCTGTCTCACTGCAGTGGGTGGTTACCCTTCTGGTTCCTGTTTCATCATCTACATGACAGAACTAGATTAGATGATTTAGATTGGGGGTGGAGCCCTTCCATCTATGTTACATCTGAATCCCAACTTCTTGCTGCTGTTAGTTTATTCCTTATTGGTTTACTTGTGGAGTTTTTCCCCTCATTTTGGAACACATAAAACAAAATAACATCGAGGTAACAGTCATTTTATTTCCATCACCTCAGATTCATAGGTTGATATATATGCATCTAGAATCTCTTTCTCTCCTCTTGCCCTCTTTTAAAAATCATGCTATTGTTATAGTAAATGTGTTATATGCTCATATTAAACAAAAACTGATACACTCAATGCAGAAAAGTACAAAGATGAAAGTTGAAAGAATAAACATGAAATCACATCCCCTAGAAACACAAATTCTTAAAACAAAGTGAATATCATTTCTTCCATATACACATACAAAAGTATTGACAGACGTATTAAGTTGGTGGATAGAAATTGTTTGTAAAGATGGATTTAATCTGTACATATTCTTTTATTAAGTACTTAAATTTAACTTTGAGTTAAAAAAAAAGAAAATCTGAATTGAAATAGAAGGTTTTGTTGGACAACAATTTTTTTGTATGTTATGAAAGATTATTTTCTGAAAGAATTCTCTAAGGCTAAAAAATTAATTTTTACCTTATGAAAAAAAGGAATTATTGGCTCATGTCACTAGAAAGTCCAAGGAAAAGGTGTTAATTCTAGATGCAACTGGATCTAGAAATGGCAACGAGATCATCAAGTGTCTATACCTCTCCCTTCACACATGTCTCTTGCTCTGTATTCTGGTTTGGTTCACACACACATGGTGGCAGACCTTGCTATGGGCAGCTCCACACTTACATTATACAAAAATAGAGATGCTGGAATTGTCAAGAGATTGGAGTCATTGCATCTTCTGTGGTTAACTACTTGCTTCAATTTTAGACAATATTTGCTGACTTCCTGGTCTAAAAGATAGGAACATTAGCATCATCATATTTCTTTTCTTGTCTCTTCCTACGAGATACCAGTTTTTCATGATTACTCTGTTTACATCATCCAGATTTATAACATTCACATTTATCATCATAATTCCCACAGTTGTTTAGTGTTGGTTTGACATAAAAATGAATTCAGTGCTCACTACCACTCATTTTAATGTGGTTCTCTATTCTTTTTTTTTTTAACAGTTCAACTGATTTATCTTTGAAGACCTTAATTTTGAATACATTTATGAGTCAGTAGAACAAGTGGTAATTTTTTTAAACATATGTTTCTAAAGCAGTGATAAAAAGTCATCTATTTAATTACCTAACTCATTTGATATATTACTTTTAAAAAGCATTCAATCTGTTTCTTTAAAAAACATTTTGGATACTCCAGTTCTATAGATTTTCCTTACTCAATCTACAATGTCAGGGTTCCCTTTCTCTACGTTTCTTATTAGAAAAGGGAGAGAGATCCCTCTTTCTGATTGTATCGCCTTAAATTGTAGCTGATATACAACTCATTTTTTTCCCAGTTTTTCCTCAGAGTTAATGATGATCTAATTTTTTTAAACATCTTTATTGGAGTATAATTGCTTTACATTGTTGTGTTAGTTTCTGCTGTATAACAAAGTGAATCAACTATATGCATACATATATCCCCATATCTCCTCCCTCTTGCATCTCCCTCCCACCCTCCCTATCCCACCCCTCTAGGTGGTCACAAAGCACCGAGCTGATCTCCCCGTGCGATGCAGCTGCTTCCCACTAGCTATCTATT
>NW_020837955.1:35321148-35390234 GCF_003676395.1 Aethalodelphis obliquidens | reverse complement strand
TTTTTTTTTTTTTTTTTTAGATTCTATATATATGTGTTAGCATACGGTATTTGTTTTTCTCTTTCTGACTTACTTCACTCTGTAGGACAGACTCTAGGTCCATCCACCTCACTACAAATAATTCAATTTCGTTCCTGAGTAATATTCCATTGTACATATGTGCCACATCTTCTTTATCCGTTCATCTGTCGATGGACAGTTAGATTGCTTCCACATCCTGGCTTGATGTCACTATTTTGATTTATCATAATTGGTGGGATTTTGTTGTCAAGCAGCTTTTTCAAAATTGTTCATTAGTAGTGTATGCCCAATGTTTTTTTTTTTAAGTTTGAGATTGTTTCTATGTTGCTTTTATACCCGAATGATATCTTAGGTAGGTAAAATTTTCTTGGGACACACTTTCTTTACTTGGGGCATTTGTCATTGTGCCAATGTCTTCTGGCTTTAAATTTTGCTAAGGAGAACTCAGAGGCTGATTGGATTCTCCCCTCTATCCCCGCACCCCTCACCACACTTATAGGTACTTTTTTACCTGCTTTTTTGCTTGACAAATTATTTCTTTATCCTTTAAGTTTAATAATTTAAAAAGTGTATGTCTTAATGTTAAGCATACTCCATATTTTCCTGGAATACTGTATGCTTCTTTCGGTGGATGGATTTGGGTCTTTCTTCATTTGGAGGCATCCTCATATACTATATATCTAAATGTATCTTTATCTTCAGTTGTATTCTCTAAGTTACCAATTATTTTTATGTTGGATTGTTTTTTCTGACTTCTATCTTTATCAGCTTTTTTTTCATGGTTTTCCCATCTTCGTGAATTTTTTAAAACTTTGTATTTAGGTGAATTATTTCAAACCTCGGTAACAGTTATATAAATTTATATTTTACTTTATATTTACCATTTCTGGTACTCTTTATTCCATCTTGTAGTTCCAAGTTTCCTTCTATTGTCATTTCTCTTTAGCTTAAAGAACTTCCTTTAGCATTTCTTGTAGAGCATGTCTGCTGGAAACAAAATTTCCCAGCTTTCATTTATGTGAAAGTGTCTTTATTTCATCTTAAATTTCAAAGGGTATCAACTCTGGATATAGAATTCTGGATTGACAGTTTTTTTCCCCCTTTCAGCAATTTCATGGTGATGTTTCATTGTCATCTGGCCTTTACTGGTTTTGGAAATGGTTCAGTAGCCATTCAAATAATTGTTCCTCTGGATGTAATGTGATTTTTTTTTTCCCCTCCCCTGGCTGCTTTCAAGATTTATCTTTATTTTTGGTTTAGTAGTTTAATATGATGAAACTTGGTTTGGGGTTTTTTTTTTTGTATTTACCCTCCTTTAGATTTGCTGAATTTCTTGGATCTGTAAAATAATATTTTTCACCAAATATGGGGAAATTTGACCTTTACTTCCTCAAATATGTTTTTCTGTCCTACTCTCCCTCTACCTTCCTTTTAACACTACAATCACAAATATATGTTAGACTACTTGATATCGTCCAACAGGTCACTTGGTACTGTGGAATGGAATTACAATTTTTTTTGGAATTCCAATTCCACATGCAACTCCGATTCCAAATTGGAATGTCTTCCAATTTTTTTTTCTTTTATTCATACTGAATAATTTCTATTGTTCTGTCTTTAACTTACTGACCCTTCCTTTGGCCATCTCTAATCTGCTGTTAAGACACATCCAATACATTTTTCATTTATTATATTGCATTTTTGATTACAGGATTTTCATTTGGTTCCATTTCTCTGCTGAGATTCCCCATCTTGTCACTATGACTGCATATTTTTAATTTTTTAGACATATTTTTACTATATATTTTAAAGTCTTTGTCAACTGACCCCAACATTTGTGTCATCTTCGGATCAGTTTCAATGACTACTTTGACTCCTGAGTATGGGTCACATTTTCCTATTTCTTTCATGTCTAGTTTTGCTTTGTTTTGTCTTTATTATGGCTGATATATTATAGGGCCCCTGGATTCAGTTATCTTCCTCTGAAGAGTGTAGATTTTTATTCTAGTAAGGAGTTAAATTACTAGCTAATCACCTTGAACTTTTGGAGGCTTGGTTTTATACTTCTTTAGGATGGGTCTGTTTTGGTTTTGACTTTTTTCTAAAGGTAAATCCTTGCTTCTAGAACATAGTCTTTATTCCTAAGGATGACCCTTCTGGGATTTCAATGAAAAAACCTGAGGTATTTACCAAGACCCTATAATCTGGCAGGATTCAAATTCAACACTGTCTCCCCTGATGTGGCCAGCAGCTGAAATCTAAGCTCAGCTTTTTCAAGCTTCTAGCTGTTTCTTTCTGCCAATCTTTGGAGTATCTTTATCCATGTGCAATTCAGGAGTCAGCCAAAGATTTGGGGAAATATATATGCATATTTGGGGGCTCTCCACTCAGGCTATCTGTGATTTCAACCCTCCTGCTTTCAGATGCTCTGGCAGCCCCAAATTCCATCTTCTAACACCTCAAGCCAATAAATTTGTGGTTTTCTGCTTGATGGTTACCCACCCAGCATTCTGCAGACTGGGGAGTGCCCTCAAGGAGAAAGTCATATGAGCATAGATCTTACCTCCACATTCCAAGGGTTGAATCTCTTCCAGTTCTGCCTGATTTAGGTTGTTCTCCAGCATCTTTAAATAGATGGTTTGTATATTTTGTCCAGAGTTAGTCAAGCACAAGCTTCTTCATCATGATTGGAACTGAAACACCATAGTCATTTGATTTTAAATAGTATCTATTCTGTACAATTAGTCCCATGATGAATTGTTACTGTCCTCATCTTGTTTCCCTAGGTCCGAACCTCCATTTTTATCTCACTTTTGTGGATTTAACATATTATGGTCATCGCTTTTAAAAAATTTCAGACTTTCTGTTTATTCAGGAGCCTGACAGACTCAAAAAGGGGTCTGCCACATTAAGATGTAATTAACAGGAGAATAAGCCCTACTTGGCAACATAGTTGAGTCATTCCCAGTTATTTCCAATGTCGTATTGCCCAAAGTTAGGTTATCATTGGTTCCTTCTTCCATATACGATTGTGTTAATTAAGACTCCCTTTGTTGCAAATGACACAAAATCTGTCTCAGATTGGCTTGAGCATGAAAAGGAAATTTACTGACGTGCATGAAAAGTCCAGGGATATGTCATTTCACGTGCTGTTTGATCCAGGAGCTCAAATGAAGGCTCAGTTTCCCTCTCTCTGTCTCTCACCTAGACCCTCGGAAGAGTGTGGGCTCCATTCTCAGCAGATTCTCATCTAATGGTGGAAAGATGGCCACCCAAACCTCACTGTGGTCCAGGTTCAAGTCCAGTAGGATAGGAGGGACTGAATGTCTCTCAGTAAGTGCTGTTGCCTCTCACGGGCTCTGGCTGCTCATCCCTTGTCTCTGAACCACTCACCGTGCCAGGAGAATATGGTCCTGTCACTGGCAGCCTTGGGTCAGTGGCTGCTTCTATTTGCAGGGCTCTAGTCGCCTCCACTGATGCACACAGATTGCTGGTGCAGGAAGAAGCAGTTTCCCAAAGAAAAACTGTAATGATGTCAACAGAAGACAGGTCCTCAGACTATTGAAGGCCATAGAAAAACAGATAATTCTTTACCGCAGAGTAGTATGTTGGTTACCTGGCTAGTTCCAGGTATTACTTTGAAAATCAAAGGCCCTGAAGTCTGGGAGCCTGATTCGTCCAGCTTTTGCACAGCAAAGGAAAACCTAAACAAGACGAAAAGACAACCCTCAGAATGGGAGAAAATATTTGCAAAGGAAGCAACTGAAAAAGGATTAATCTCCAAAATTTACAAGCAGCTCATGCAGCTCAATAACAAAAAAACAAACAATCCAATCCAAAAATGGGCAGAAGACCTAAATAGATATTTCTCTAAAGAAGATATACAGGTTGCCAACAAACACATGAAAGGATGCTCAACATCACTAATCATTAGAGAAATGCAAATCAAAACAACAATGAGGTATCACCTCACACCAGTCAGAATGGCCATCATCAAAAAATCTACAAACAATAAATGCTGGAGAGGGTGTGGAGAAAAAGGGAACCCTCTTGCACTGTTGGTGGGAATGTAAATTGATACAGCCACTATGGAGAACGGTATGGAGGTTCCTTAAAAAACTAAAAATAGAACTACCATATGACCCAGCAATCCCACTACTGGGCATATACTCTGAGAAAACCATAATTCAAGAAGAGTCATGTACCACAACATTCATTGCAGCTCTATTTACAACAGCCAGGACATGGAAGCAACCTAAGTGTCCATTGACAGAGGAATGGATAAAGAAGATGTGGCACATATATACAATGGAATATTACTCAGCCATAAAAAGGAATGAAATTGAGTTATTTGTAGTGAGGTAGATGGACCTAGAGTCTGTCATACACAGTGAAGTAAGTCAGAAAGAGGAAAACAAGTACCGTATGCTAACACATATATATGGAATATATATTTTAAAAAAATGGTTCTGAAGAACCTAGGGGCAGGACAGGAATAAAGATGCAGATGTAGAGAATGGACGTGAGGACACGGGGAGGGGGAAGGGTAAGCTGGGATGAAGTGAGAGAGTGGCATGGACATATATATACTGCCAAATGTAAAATAGATAGCTAGTGGGAAGCAGCTGCACAGCACAGGGAGATTAGCTTGGTGCTTTGTGACCACCTAGAGGGGTGGGATAGGGAGGGTGGGAGGGAGCCACAAGAGGGAGGAGATTTAGGGATATATGTATATGTATAGCTGATTTATTTTGTTATAAAGCAGAAACTAACACACCATTGTAAAGCAATTATACTCCAATAAAGATGTTTTTAAAAAAAGAAAAATCAAAGGTCCTGACCTGAAACTAACATAACATTGTTAATCAACTATGCTCCAATATAAAATAATTTTTTTTTAATCATAGATCCTGAATGCCATTAACTTTTCTGCTTATCATTTGACCTTTAGGGTATGTCTCAAGACCTACAGAAAGCATCCTGGAAGAATTCACGTGAGTCTTCCAAGCAGATAACCAGATACGCACAAGAGCTGGATGGTCCTGTTGTTCAACCGCCATTCCGGGCTTATTTTTAAGGTAAAATAAGTGTTCAAATTTTATAAAAATAAATTGAAAAGTATTTCTTATGGACATTAAGATCACACATCCATTTAAAACTATTTAATATTCTAAGCAAAAGATACAGTGGAGGCTACAAAGGCCTCTGGTTGGATCCGTTTATTCCTTCTTATTATCTCTGATTTTTGGAAGAAATGAGACTCTGCTGGACCAGTGTGTTTTTGCAAAGCTTTAAATCTTTAGAGAAATATGCAGGTGAAAGGCTCTGAGACCACTATCTGGAATTTGTTTCTAGTAAACCAGGCAAAGCTAGAAAGAATAGATTAAGCTCCTTTGCTACATAGTGTAAAAAAGAATTATTCTGCAGGACAGAGCAGAGCCAGTTTGGGTGTATTCTTTCTTTGGGACACTTAACTTTATTTATGATCTCTGTTTCTTGTCACTTCTCAGGTTATCTGGGAACTTTTAAGGCAAATGTGCAGACTGGTTAGTTTCTCTTAATCAGCGTAAGCATCATTTCATCCTTAGCCTGGATTGTGCTGTCCTGGTAGGTAAAGAGGTTATCATCATGTAATTCTCACATCTAACCTTTAGAAGTGAAAAATAAAATAAAATTCCGCATCTGAAGAGTTTCACAGATCTCTTATCCCAGTTTGATGTATGGAGGCCAGTGTTCAGTTTGATACTTTTAGGATTAAGAACAGGTCTGAGACCTTCAGAGATTTTTCTTTTGGTTCTTAAGTGTCTAACCCATGTTTCTGGGATATTTCTAGAGTATCCCACTGACACGCTATTCTTTGTCTTAGAGGCCAAGGAAAAAAACCAATGACTATTATTTGTACAGACGTTTGTGGCAGAATCTCAGGATGAGAGGTTCCTTAGAGTAGAAGGAGGTACAGATAGAGGCATCTCACTGCATACTGTGCAATTCTCACAGTTTTCCAAATAGTACTTGTACTTAGTTTTATTTAGAAGATAAATATCTAGCATTTGTAGGAAATATGGAAATTGGAACCTAAAAATTTCTAAACATGACTCAAAAGCCTTTCAGGGTGACCATGGTTTGCCTGCAGTGGCTGGGAGTCCGAAGGTGTCAGCTGAATCTCCTCATGGTTTCCATCTGAGGACTGTGCCATTTTGGGGGGTACCCTATCACATGACCCACTTGCTGCCTTTAAAGCTAGTGATGCAGGCAACAAGGAAGGGGGCATTGTGGGATGGCTAGGAGTTCTCACACCAAGAGCTCTAAGCAAAGATGCCTTGCTAAAGGCCCTTCCAGCCTCTGGGCCTGCTCCCTCCAGTTCAGTCTCTGAACCACAGCTCAACTGATTTTGTAGAAACATAACCTTGACCCTGTCATTACCCTGATGGAAACACAGATGTCACCTTGTCACTGCGTGGTTACAACCCTTCAGTGGTCCCCCTACCCCCTCCAGGATGAAGCCCAAATTCCTGTGCAGGCCTTGCAAGGCCCTGGGAGTCTGGCCCTGTGGCTCTCCAGCCTCATCTTTGTCACACCCCCTCCCACTCAGGGCTGCAGATGCGGAAGGTACCTGGCTACCTCCTCTCCTCTCCACTCCGCTGAACCCCAGCCCCGCCTGGTACCTCCTTCCCACCCTCCCACTAGTCTTCAGACTCAGATACCAGCTCTTCCAGGGGAATCTCCCTACATTCCCCTCCCTAAAACCTGGGCCAGAGCATGTCTACCAACTCCCTCTCTGGACTGAAAGCTCCTGTAGGGAACCATCTTGGGTACTGCATCCTTAGAGCCCAGCATGGGCCCGGCATGTGGTCGATGCCCAGTAAGGATTTATTAAATAAATCTAAGCATAGTTTACAATCTTTTCAAAGGTAGGACTGAGGGACGGAAAAAAAATAGTTGAGAGCTGTTTGTTTTGTTTCCTTTTAAAAGAATTCTTTCTGAAAGTGGCATCACTTAAGAATTTCTGTTTTGTTTTGTTTTTTGTTTGTTTGTTTTTGCGGTACGCGGGCCTCTCCCTGCCGTGGCCTCTCCCATTGCGGAGCACAGGCTCCGGACGCGCAGGCTCAGTGGCCATGGCTCACGGGCCCAGCCGCTCCGCGGCACGTGGGATCTTCGCGGAACGGGGCACGAACCCGCGTCCCCTGCATCGGCAGGCGGACTCCCAACCACTGCGCCACCAGGGAAGCCCTTTGCTTTGCTTTTTAACATCCTTCAGGATCTGATGTTTTACAAAGGGCCCCTCTTGATCTCTGGCTGTCACCACTGAACATCAGGTAACGCAAAGCACCGGGAATGATTTACTCGGATTGGAGGTGCTGGAAGCCAATGAATGGGCTTCCCACTTTCCTTCTGAACTATACTCATTCATACATAGTGATGAAATATTTCCTCCTAGCTTTTTTCCCTTAAAACATCTTGTCTGAGGGAAGTGGGAGGAGAACTTGGAAAACTGTCCCTTGAAACACTCATTAACTGAAAAATGGTGTTAAAGGAAAATATATGTCTTATGGAAATGCAGTTTAGTTATCACACATATGGGATGCATTTTACTTGAGTCGAAAAGTTTCTGAAGAACAGAATTCCATAAATATACAAACTGTTTTATTTTGTTATTCAACTCAATTCAGAAGTGCTTCCGGGAATTTAATATAAGAAGCGTTGGCTTTTGAAGACCACACCTACAATTTTATTATTGTTGGCATATTTACTGAAACATATAGCATAGATGATGGATTGATTTCCATGCTGTTTTGCTGAGCTCACGTTTAAGTCTTGATTTCTGTTCAAGGCTGAGTTTTGTCTTTGAGATCTTGTTTGAAAGATTTGTTTGCAATATAAAAATAGATCCATTTTGACTCATTTCTGTAAGTAGCAGAACTGTTCACAGAACTTCCTTTTTTATGGATTGTGTTAAATTAGATCGTGCTGGTTAGAAGGTTTTCTCAGGGACTCCATCTCTGAAGTGTTTTCCAGGTGTCTTCCCCTCACCGGCTCAATTCCCCAAGCAGGACCACCTGTGTCAGGGGCGTGACCTCACATGACTCTTTGATATGGTAATGTCCATATGACACGCTACTTAACCCAAACATAAAAATAGATCTTGGAGGATCTTAGTCTGGGTTCAGAATCCTAAGCTTCTGTGAAATTAAAGAAAGCAGAAAGTGGCTCACACTTTCTGCTCTTTCTTTGCCAATGCAGAAGCAAAATGCAGTTAAGGAAAAGATAAGATGCCGGCCAGCTGAATGGAAAATATGTGATAAAATGAGTATCTTACCTCTAAACCCAGATCTCTTTTCACCAAGTCTGCACCACCTCTGACAGGACCAGGGGTCCTTGGGAGAAGAGCCATGAACTTGCATCAAGTGAACAAAGTATTCCAGAAAAGTTAGATTGTGAGAATTCCTCTTATTGAAAGACACTCTTTCTGGAACGATGGGGAAGAAAGGGGGAAACTCGGAGCTCGGCAATGCCTTAATGACCAACAACTCCCCTGCCCTTCTCTTACAAAACAGTCCCCCAGGTTCCAGTATCCAGAGACCACTGCGATCCCAACTCTTCTCCTTGTACATTCTCAAGAGCTTCCAGGTTTGTTTTAACTGTTGGTCTGACCCCTGTCTTCAAGCTGTTGTGAGCCTGGGAAAGTATTTGGCAGTAGCTACTGCTAGACACTCTTAGGCCTTGAAGGAGGGAATGACCAAAAGGCCTGCCCTCAGGGAACTCCTTCCGCACCCCCAGAAGAACATCTCACTCAGATGATAGGTTGTTCAGGAACAGAGGCCCCTACAACGAAAGTCTCCTGTGTTCAACCTCACCCCTGGAAGTTTCTAAGGGCGGTGCTGTGTTGGACAGTGATGTACACTGACATTCATCTTTCAGTGCGGCCAACAGTCCATTTCCCCCTAGTATTGTAGCTGATCACTGCTTCTGTTGAGCACTAAATGAAGTAGCTGACTTGTCTCTAGGGGTCATGTTAGAAAAATATATACTAAATATAAGAGATAGTCACAAGGTGAACATCTCCCAGTAAGGAGGTAGGGAGAGATGGCAAGGAAGATGCAACAGAGAGGACCAGATAACTACTTATTTCTCAGTTCACATGTACTCTGGCACCTGCTTGTTGAAGGGGAACTACCTGTTTAAATTGTTGTCCCCCTTTTTTCTCCCCCAATCCACTTCCCTTCTCCCCACCCCCTCCATGTTTGCCGATAATTGAATGCGTGCATGATGTTACTCCATTGGAAACCAACCAGGACACTTCCTGATGATGGGGAGCCTGTCTGTTTCAGTCGTTCCCACATTGCCAGTGTCTACAGTGTTTGCTATTTGCTGTAAATGTTTGTTAAATGAAATAAAATATTTAGGAAGAGATGACATGAGAAAAGAAAGGAAATAATAGTAGACATTCCAAACAATATTGAATGGATGAACTGATTAGTCTAGGAGCTGAGAGAGTGAGGCCATCAGCTGAAATTGATCAAGAACAGCTTCCTGGAGCACTTGGGAATTGAACTGCCCACTGACAGTAGGGTTGCATTAAATAGGAGATGGGGACAGAAAGAGACAAAGACTGAATAAATAGAGGCAGGGAACAATGAGATGAGGTCCTAGAATTCTGCGCAGACCAGTTAACTAAGAGGATTAGTAGAGCACAAGTGGAAAAATTATATAATTAACAAAAAAACTGGACTAAATTGAAGTAAAATCTTGTATTACCAAGACTTTTGGACACTTTCTTTGATATTTCTGCTTTCTTTCCCCACCGACCCTCTCTGACTTTTCAGTTATCTACGAGGCTTCTCTTTATGGAATTTCCCATGGGTTAGAAACCTATTGGCTTAATGTTCCCGGGTAAGATTTGAAAAGGGACTCAGGTAGTATAATTCCTGAAATTGAAGTTCTCGGTGACTGAGGTGGTGAACTGAGTCCACTGTCTCTGTGAAATGGGCACAAAAGGGTAAAGAAAGATGTTTCAAAATACATGAGGCAAAACCCAAGTGGATGTGATATGATTTAATACGATTTCTACATATTTTTCCAAATGTGTGTTAATAGGAGAAAATGACATTTCTTAAGAAGGGAAATATCCTGAATGAGGGTGGCTGATTTGGACAGGTGGAATAACTCATATCCTGAAGTTGGTTTCATTATCAAAAAAGTGTTAACTGGAGAATGCAGTCAAGTTCGAAAAATGTCTCGGGGTTCTAATGATAGAGCAGATGCCATAATCAGCAGCACATTTCCGCATTACTATGCAAATCACGCTACCACTAAATTAATAGCTGTCATTTGTTGTGTTTCCTGGTTTCTCTTATCCCTTTCATTTTGGTATCAGAGATGAAGAAAAAAGGCATACTTCTATTATCAGTCAACTTTTGACTCCATGTATTTTCACTCTTTTTGGCCAAGCTCTAGTTCACTGACACAGACTTAATGGAAAGAAATGATAGTACTATTAAAAAATAATTATGGACTTAAAATAGCAGGCACATTTAACCACCATGGTTATAGTGGAGATGTGTTATGATTAGAACCTTAAGTGTAACTGTGAATTCTCTTCCTTCTGCTGTTTGGGGCAGGGGGAAGAGTACACAGTGATTCCAAATGATATTTTTTTCCTTTTTAAAATTATTATTATTATTTTTGCTGTGGCATGCTCTAATAAGCCAGTTGAATGGTTTATCAGTGATTCCTAAGGTGGGTGGGAGGGTCAGCTGCCTATCAGACCCAGCAGGCGTACTTTTTCAGTGTAGAGTCCCTTGGAGATTCTAACATATAGCTTAAGGAGTACCGTTTGTTCTCCCTACCCCTTGCCAGCACAAACCACTTTTATTAGTTGATAATATAATATTCTTTAGCTACCTTGGGGTTGCATGGGTTGAGAACTACCAGCTTGAATGAATTTTATAGCTTAAGAACTAGGTCACTGTTACTCGACTCTCTTGTCTTACAGGATAAGATTAGGTACTAATTACTGAGTATTTGTATGTACTAGGTACTTTGCTAGGTACTTACATACATAGTATCCAGTCTAAATGTTGTTCTCACTGTATAGATGAGAAATCGGAGGTTTAGTGAAGCGTATTGTCCAAGACTACCTGATAAGCGATGACTTGCATCCTAGCCTTTCTGGCTCCAAAGCTCAGTAAAAAAATCATTATCAATTCAAACAACTGGGGCAAAGCCCTGTAATGGGCATGTGTTAATGCGTGGCACCATCTTTTTCTGTCTTAGGGCAGCAGCACCCCAGCTCTCCCTTGGGGGTCGCTCCTCTCTCACTCTCAGTTCACACGGCTCGTTCTCACTGCTGACGCCGGGGGTGGGCACTTTCCCTAGTTCAGCCAGTCGATAAGCACCTCCTAGAACCTCAGCCACAGTGATTGGCCCAGGGATGGGCACATGACCTTTATATATATAGTATAGGGATTTGGCTTATGCAATTACGGAGGCGAAGCAGTCCCAACATCTGCAGCTGGCAGGCTAGAGACTCAGGAGAGCTGATGCGTAGCTCCAGTCCGAGTCTAAAGGCCTGAGAACCAGGAGAGCCAATGATGTAAGTTCCAGTTCCGAAACTGGCAGCCTGGAGACCCATGACGAGCTGATGTTTCAGTCTGAGTCTGAAGGCTGGAAAGACCGATGTCCCAGCTCAAGGCGTCAGGCAGGAGGGGTTCCCTCCTACTCTTGGGACGGTCAGCCTTTTTGTTCCACTCAGGCCTTCAATGGATTGGATGAGGCCCGCTCACATGAAGGAGGGCAATCTTTTTTCCTTAGTTTACCAATTCAAATGTTAATCTCATCCAGAAACACTGTCACAGCACACTCAGAATAAGGTTGGATCTAATGTCTGGGCACCTTGTGGCCCAGTCAAGTTGACACATAAAATTAACCATCACAACGTCAGAGAGCAGAGCTGAGTGATGCTGAAAGATGGGTGACTCAATCATTGGCCCCCTACGTCCAGCCATGCCTCGTTCTCTTCCTTGGGTCTTTTCAATTATGTGAACTGATAAATCCCGAGGTCCTATCCCCCCTTCTGAAGGAGGAGGGAAAAGTTCTAACTAATATGAACCCTTTGCCAGTCGCTATCTCCAAGTCTTCACATAGCCCTGATGAAATTGGTAAAAGCCAGTACCCATTCTACTAAAACACGCTGAAAGCGCACCTGAGGGTACAATTGCTGGCCCTGTGTATGTGACCCTGCTGAGCTTAGGATCAGTGGCAGAGCCCACAAAGCAAGAACGTTGTTTCTGGGCATCTCACAGGACAGCATCCGTACGGAATTGAAATGCTTTCAACACATTTGCAATCTTTCAGTAATTTTCAATTCTTTTAGTCATTTTAAATTCCTGCATTGGCAGGTTTTTCCTTTTAATTGTCTTCTAATTTTTTTAAATTTTCAATAAAATTACTTATTGAGGCAATAGTGTCCTGTGGTCTTGTCCACATTCTTTAAAAGTTAACCTGGGGCTTCCCTGGTGGCGCAGTGGTTGAGAGTCCGCCTGCTAATGCAGGGGACACGGGTTCGTGCCCCGGTCCGGGAGGATCCCACGTGCCGCGGAGTGGCTGGGCCCGTGAGCCATGGCTGCTGAGCCTGCGCGTCCGGAGCCTGTGCTCCGCAACGAGAGAGGCCACAACAGTTAGAGGCCCACGTACCACAAAAAAAAAAAAAAGTTAACCTGGTTTTTCTGCTGAGATATTTGGAAAACATTCTCAACAGCAAAACTTAGGTCTTGACTGCCTCCTTAGTTTCCAGTGTAGTTTTTCATGCTATCCTTACATTCATGAATTTATTCACCATCCCTTTTTTTATGATATAGAAATGGAACTAAGAAAAACTGAATTCTAATGATTTCCCAAAATACTTTGTCCTTCTTTTAATGTGTCCCTGAGTGCTGGTTCTGGATTCATCCAGAAATGCTTATTTCTAAAAATAAGAGGAACCCCCCAATCAGTTAACAAAGAAGGCTGCCTTCCAATAGAACAATACCCCTCATTTCTGGCCAAAGGCTTCTCTTTGTGCTATAAAAAAACAAGATTTCACTATTGCTTGTTCATTTAAAATTATGCACTGCTTAAACTGGTATGTACTTCCCACACCTGTCCAACTAATGCCTCCTTAGAATAAAAATGATAAAACAATCTGGGCTTGCAAAACTATAAAGATACTTTGAAAACATCTATGACTCAGATTCTATCACCCATAAAATGAGACAGTTGATATATTCTCGGTCTACCCAGTAGGACAATTTTGAGAGTAAACTAAAGTACAAGATATGAAAGAGTATGTTAAAATACCCCCAAAGATAGTTATTCCATATTATTCTTTGTAACATAGGATTGGGGGATTCTAATGGGATTAGGGATGAGTAGCTTTTTAAACTATGTAAATCCACTTTAGGAAGCTCATCATCTAAAGTTCTAGGTCAGGGGCTCCCAACCCCTGGACCACAGACCAGTACTGGTCCATGGCCTGTTAGGAACAGGGCTGCACAGCGGGAGCCAACGAAGCTTCATCTGTATTTACAGCCGCTCCCCATCGCTCGCATTACGGCCTGAGCTCTGCCTCCTGTCAGCGTATGGTGAGCTGTATAATTATTTCATTATATATTACAGTGTAATTATAATAGAAATAAAGTGCACAGTAAATGTAATGCACTTGAATCATCCTGAAACCATCCCCCCTCTCCCCCACCTGCAGCCGCCCCTGGTCTGTGGAAAAATTGTCTTCCACGAAACTGGTCCCTGGTGCCAAAAAGGTTGGGGAGGGCTTCCCTGGTGGCGCAGTGGTTGAGAGTCCACCTGCCGATGCAGGGGACACGGGTTCGTGCCCCGGTCCGGGAAGATCCCACGTGCCGTGGATCGGCTGGGCCCGTGAGCCATGGCCGCTGAGCCTGCGCGTCCGGAGCCTGTGCTCCGCAGCGAGAGAGGCCACAGCGGTGAGAGGCCTGCATACCACAAAAAAAAAAAGGTTGGGGACCGCTGATCTAGGGGAACCAGTGGAGGACAGGGGTTCTCAATCTTTCACAACCACAGCATGGATAACAATCACAACCTACGGGGAAGCCCAGAATCCTAATTCTCTGGGATTTAGTATCCTCATGAACGTGTTGCCTTAACTAGGAGTAGGATATCAGTAATTGTGGCTCCCTCTGGCTTGGGGTGCGGCTAGAACAGGAAAGGGTGGAGAGAGTGATGGAATTTCTCCCCCCCTCCCCCCAAAACACTCCATATCGCAACTCTTTCTCCTCGTAAAGCAGATGAGAATGCAAATGGATGAACACAGGTCATTAATGGCTAACCTGAAATTTGCTGTAATTTTTTGTCCTTTAAACTTTAGCAACATAGCTTCTTAAACTCTTACTAACAAGCATTACTTGAGGTGTAACTCACAAATGAATGTGACCCACCCGTGGGTCATGACCCTGTGGATGAGGATCGCCTACGTGGCAGGCAGGGGGTCAGTAGAGATATTTGGTGGGAGAGACTAGGCTACTATGTCTAAAAACATCTTTTCAAGATCAAAAGTGTCCCTGAAATTTCAGAGCGGACCTCCATTTCCTCATCTATAAAATGGGAGTAGTATTAGGACCGGAGACAGTATATGAAAGCACTTAGCCTACAGATGCTCAGTCAATGGGAGTGAATCTTCCTTTCTAAGATATAACAATGGAGTGGTCTTCCAGGTGGCAGTGACTCGGAAAGGGTTACGAGCACCAAGTGTTTGCAGTGTATCCTGCCGACCTGGCAGGAGGAAGACGGAAACAAACAGGGCATGTGGTCCGTGTCCCCCTGGAGTGCCCCCACTAAATGCGGAAGACAGACGCCAGCTTAAGGAATTCTGCTATGGCTAAGTGTGGATAAAACCTACATGGAAGGGCAGAGAAAGTTCCATGGAAGTGGGATTGGCAGGGGAAGGTAGCAAATGTTTGCATTGAGCCAAAATGGATCCTGTTGTGATGCCTAAGAGCACTGTTCCCCCAGCAAAAAAACCCATCATTCTCCAATTCTACCTTAACACACTTACGACTGTGCAGAAAGAGGGTCCTTGATGATATTCTCAAATCAGGTTTGGCTGCTGGGAACACAAAGCTGTTCCTTGGCGCCATCCAAGGGAGCACAGAGAACATTCCAGGGCCATGAACTGCAGAGAAGCCGAGACAGGAGACTCTCAAAGGCATACATTCCGTGGCCAGGCACAGTCCAGCTCAGCTTTTATTGCACAAACCGACGCTACCAGGCAGCAGCGTCGCAGATGTCATAGATGGGGCTTGGAGGGGACAGAGGGCAGGGGGGTCTGTTGCAGCCACCAAGAGTGTGAGACTCCTTTCCTCTTTGGAGAATTTTTTCCCCTTAAAGGAAAGAACTAAATGCTTTCCTTCCTCGTGGCTGTAACAGTGAAGTGAGTGACTCCCGGCAGCCCCCTCCTGGGTGCTGCCCCCATGCCCGCCCTCCTCCTGGCAGGGTGCTAGTGTCACACCTCTACTGTCTGTGAGGGCTTGGCCTGGGACCTGGGAGCCCAAGAACTGCCCCGGGCTTCGGCTTGTCGAGTGGCTGTTTAATGTGCAGGCTGCGTGCTTTCGGACCAAATCCAGTCCTTTGTCTTTCCTGAAGCTGCACAGAGCAGCCTCTGAGGCTGGAGGAGACCTGGTTCTATCCAAACCCGGCGTGGAGGAAAAGCCTGGAACAATGGCTCGCTTAGAGCACTGATCCCAGGTGTGGTTGCCAGCGTTTGGTCCAGAGGTAATGACGGTTTGCCCAAGCCCTTCACTCAGGAGACCCGTGATAAACACACCAACATGAACACAATTGGACAGCCTTGTTTCTGAAACTGGGTCAGGGCAGGGCAGTCCCAAATGCAGACACGCATTGTGAAAATATTGGGACAAATAAAAGCTCTTCTCACTCAACCACTAAGGGAAAGGGACTTGCACTGTTCTGAGTGCCAACAGGTTTCGGGCTCTATGCTAGCTGCTTTCACTAAGTTGCTGGATCCAGGCTCATCCTTTCATGTAGAAAGTGGGTATTATTATTTCCATTGTGTCGGTAAAGCAGACAGTCAGAGGTTAAGAAAGTTGCCTGAAGTGGTTGCCTTAAGAAGCCTGGTAGAAGAACCAGGGTCCAACCTTGCCAGACTAACACCATTCCCACAGGCTCCCTTCTAGACAGATCCTCCGCGAGGTCCAACAACACCATTCCCGCAGGCTCCCTTCTAGATGGATCCTCCGCGAGGTCCAACAACACCATTCCCGCAGGCTCCCTTCTAGACGGATCCTCCATGAGGTCCAACAACACCATTCCCACAGGCTCCCTTCTAGACTGGTCCTCCGTGAGGTCCAACAACACCATTCCCGCAGGCTCCCTTCTAGACGGATCCTCCGCGAGGTCCACGGCTGCTGCTGCTGTTATCGTTATTGTTGGTGTTGGTGTTGTTTCTTCTGTGCTTAGCCCAGTATAGGTTCTCAAATATTCGTTGACGGACAAAGGGCTGGGCTTGTAGGCATGATCTTGTGCCAAGCATAGCACAGAGGGAGCACAGGGACCCTACCGAGTACAGATGCTAGAATCCAGTAGATGGGATGTCCACAAACACTTTTCATCTTCTCCCATGTGAAAGTGGCGTGTTGTGTGCCGCAGTGCAAGACAGGCAGGCTGGCTGCATCACACAAGCCCAGGGACACCATTCGCAATAGAAGCGTGTGGATCGGAGGTGGAAGAAGGCGGGTTCTTGCCAGCGGGTCTCTGTCTCTCCACTAGGTGAAACTCCCACTCCCTGAAAGCCAGAGCAGCCCTACATTTATCAGTTGTCTCTGTTTCAGCTCCTGGTGAGATATCATTTGAAGAGCAAAAGCTGTGATCTAAATAGAATCAGCCTTGCTTTCTGGCTATAAAGCTGAGGTCCAGGTGGTTTGCGGTGAGCTGCCCAAGCTCACCCAGCGGTTAGTGGCAAATCCAGAACCCACCCCTACATTATCGGAAAAAGCCCGGGGCCCTCCTGCATCCCATCCTTCCCTCTGAGCACCAACTGCAAGGCTTCCTCTTGACAAGATGTGGCTAAGAAAGATCCCATATGAGGCATCGTGACAATTGGTCTGTCTTGTGAGAAAACTCAAGCTCCCTTTGATAATGGTAATCTGTTGAGGGCTTACTCGATGCCAAGACTGTTCTACGTGCCTTTTAAGCCTTATCTCATTTAATCCTGGAAGAAACGGTATAGGAGAAGCACTATTATCACCATCTTGCAAAAAAGAGTAACATTTGCTCTGTGACTTGCCTGTTGTGGTTGACCAGTGGTTGACCCAACTGTGACCTGGCCTGGGAGGCCCTGTATCTCACCAAAAGCTGTTTCTCCTTAAACGTTGCACTGAACACAGTAATAATTCAGCCGTTTCCCCCATTCATTTTGCATTTCTTCCGGTTACACTATACTTTTTTTAATCTAGTGAGGGATGCTTGAAAGAGGGTAGGCCAAGAGATCCTGTTTATTATTTAGGCAACAGTTTCAGTGATGACTTTCATATGAACCTTATCAGTGTCAAACCAGAGTTTACTAACACTTTGCTAACTTATAAACAGTCTCCCACACACTCACTCTCGTGCTTATACAGAGAAACACATGTAAACATTTCAAAACATTTCTGGTGGGCAATTAATTTTTTCCTTTGGGAAAATATCCGATTGATGATAATAATGAGGCAATGCATATTTTGGAGATAAGTAAATTAAAATGGGTGACTTTGGTCACTTTCAGTAATTGTGGATGCTTAGAAATTGTCATTAAGTTTCTGTGTACTTAGAGGACCATCTTCCCGCAGTCTCCGAGGTCTGTGCTCAGGAATTCAAGATGGAAGAGGGGAGACAAGTTATGAGGTGTTTTGGCTTATTTGGAAATTCTGTGTCTTCTGGGGAGCCAAAGAATTTTGGGGGGAACATTCTTTGTTTTTTCTCAAGTACAGTGCTGCACTTCTAAGAACCTTCTCTGCAGCTACTTCCAGATTTCTTCCTTGCCGTTTCTGTTTTCTTTTTCTTTTTCCCCTTTCTCTCCTCTCTGTGTGGGAAAGGTAATGTGGGAGGGTGGCCAGTGCTGGCAGGGGGAAAATGGGAGCATGTTTATCATGGTTTATGACCCCAGTGCTTCCAAAAGGAGAAACATGCCTATCTGTGCGTCCTCCCTGGGTCTGCTGTCCATCTTTGAGAACTTCAAAGATGTCTCTTCCAGGGGGGAACCCCTGTGTCATTGCAGCTTGCTTTGCTCCAGCTCCATTAAGACAACATTCCTCCAGTGGAACACCAGGCAACATTTTTGGCGAAGGGCTTCAAGAAAAACACCAACAAATTTAAATCTATGACTTGCATTCTTGAATGGGGCGTATTGATTGTCAGATCTGAAAACCTTTCACCCTGGGTTCAGACAGAAGACATTCAGAACCTCTCCTTTTTTCCTGGCACATAGTGGGGTTGCACCTCCCCACTCCCTTTGAAGTTAAGCATGACCATGTGACTTGATTTGGCCCATGAAATGTCAGTGGCAGAGCAACGAGCCAGAGCGTGATCTGCCCCAGTCTCTTTCCCTCCATCTCGGCAACGAGCAATGTCTTAAAAGGTGAAGACTTCATTGGCGGGGATGCCCCTGCTGATCTGTGATGGGCATGTTCAACTTGATAAAAGTACTCAGTGGATGGGTGGGTGGATGTCCTTCTGTGGAAAATTCCTTGACTGGGTGAGAGTTGCCTTCTTAGGGTCCTTTCTACTGTAAGTTTCCAATTACTACAGAATTTTAAGTTGGACATTGATTTTGGTGTCTTTCTGCATGATACTTCTGTAGTATGTTTTTTGACTTAGGCTCAGAGATCCAGGGGCAGATTTGGTCTTATTAGCTGTGTAAGCTTTATCGCCAAATCATTTAATCTTCTGGAACTCCAGTTCCAAAAATCTAAAAGTGGGGTGGCAACAAGCTCTGCCTATTCATGACACTTTTGAGTTTTAAAGACAAAGTAAGATGGTGTTTGTGGAAATGCAGTCCAAGCAGTGGCACTATAGTACTGTCATTCCTAGCTATAAAGTGCATTATAGCCACCAACTCCTGGTTGCTGGTGTGGGTGGTCCAAGACTTGGTGTAGACGGTGAATGCATTCCAATGGGGTCAGGGGCTAGGGGGCCTCACTGGGTAGAATAAACTGTTTCTGAGCTCACGAACTGAAGGCCCCGTGTCTCCTCTGAACAGTGCTGCCTGCAGCTAAGTCCTCTTTTCCAAACACAAGTTCTGCATCTCGGCCCATCCATTTGCAAAACAGCCAAAATATCTACCTCATTTGCTTGATGCTTTATAAAATAACATCTAAGGAATCATCATAAAGCCAGAAGTGTTCAAGTATCGGTTCTAACAGGACACTGGTCCTTTTTCCACCTGAAAGTCCCTTTGGTCAGTTGGTCCCAGTGTATTCCATCTGTGAAGAATCCAGGCTCAAAAATCAATCATCTTGGCCACTTCCTAGTCAGTGGGAGGCAAGGCAGCACTTACCAACTTCTGAATATCTGTCTTTCCTGGCAGATAGATTCCCTTTCTTGGGTGTATCCACTAATTTTTATTAAATTAATCTTTTGCTGTGGAGTGCATCCTGAGCTTTGACTAATTTTTTAACGCCAAGAAAATGGATGATTTGAGACCAGAAAAAAAAAAATGGCCTTTTAATTTTTACATATCTTTTCCTTTCAGTGCAACATGGTTTCTATTTTCATGCACTTGGCATCACACAGAGATTCAGAATAACTCAATTCTTCAATTCCTTCTTCCTTTTCTCCTTCCCTCCCTCACTTCCTGTCCTGTAGCGTTTTGACTGGTTCTCTGCTGATTCTGGCTTCTCTGAGGAAGCCATGGTCTGGAAATCTTCCAAAGCTGCCCCTGGAGGGTGATGGTGGCAACTCTCATAGACTCTTCCTTGGAACAAGCCCCCCAGGACAGGTTGCCTCCCTATTTGGGAGTGTGGTTACCGAGCTGGGTGGGGATGCCAGGCTGTAACTGATTCATTCATAAGTCTGGCCTCAGTGCACAGAGAAAAGCCCTTTCCCTGCCCTACCCCAGCCAAACAGTTTCAGCTTATCTCTAAGAAGATTAGAGGACCTCTGCCTCCTTGCTGCCTTTCTTTCTGTGCCAAAAGGCCTGACAGATCAAAGTGGACATTACTTCACATAGCTAGTGGCTTATCTCCTGCCCGTCCTAAGACCACTGACCTCTCAATTAAGGTTTTAACAACAATTTCTTTTGGGGGAGGAAATGCTCCTAGGATGGAGGACAGTTTACACTACCAGACCTCTGGTCCTGACCCCACTGACGGGGCGGTCTGTCATGACTGCTCACCATGCAATTAGGCAGCGTTTTTCAATTCCCTTACAATGAAAAAAATGTTATTTTTACTGAAAATAGCTCCAAGTGTCCTAAAGCCTTCTATTTTTCATATCTAATGAGGTGACAGTGGAATTTGTTGGATGAATATGACTTTATCAAGCTTTAACGCTAACACTCCTCTCAAACCCAGAGCTTTGTGACGCATCGAAGGAGACTGTGCTAATCCAAAGCCTTGGGTGATTGATGCCTTTGGGTGCGTTCCTTTGCCTTCTTGTGGAGACCAGCCCCTCACCCACTGTATAGTTTCGGCCTCATTGGAGTTTCGCTCGAAACATGGCCTGCTAGTTTGCAAGGTTTAAGTTGATTAAATCGAAGTTGAGTACCAAAGAAAAATATTTTGTACCCCGACACTGCAAAATTCTCTGAAAGATGTGGGCTTTTCAGATGGATGTTGTAAACTGGTGAATTGTGTATGTGTGTCTGTGTCTGTGTGTGTATACACATTTACGTATATGTATGTGTATATATACACATCACGGGCATACTTAATTTTATTGCATTTCACTTTACTGCACGTTGCACATGTTGCATTTTTCACAAATTTAAGGTTTGTGGCAACCCTGCATCCAGCAAGTCTATCGGCACAGTTTTTCCAACAACATTGCCTTACTTACTGTCTCTGTGCTACATTTTGGTGATTCTCGCAATATTTCAAGCTTTTTCATTATTATTACATTTGTTACAGTGATCTGTGACAGTGACCTTTATTGCAAAAAGATCATAAGACCCGCTGAAGGCTCAGGTGACGGTTAGCAGTTTTTTAGCAAGAAAATATTTTTAAATTAAAATATGTACTTTTTTCTTTATACATAATGCTATTGCATACTTAATACAGTACAGAGTAAACATAACTTTTATATGCACTGAGAAACCAAAAAATTCATGTGACTTGCTTTACTGTGTTATTTGCTGTCTGGAGTTGAACTCGAAACATGTCTCACATATGCCTGTATGTGCACATACACACATGCACATACACACACACACACATTTTTTTTTACTAGAAGATAGATTTTTTTATTGGATATTTGTGCCAGTTACCCTGGAAGATACCATAGATGTGTACAACGTGTCTCTCCCCTTGAGAACTTACACTGTAAGGACTGATGAATTAAGTATTAGGCTATTGTAATAGACTAGAGCTGAAGCTCTGGGGTGGACAGACCCGGGTTTGCATCTCAGCTTTGCTCGTTACTACCTGTGCACCCTCAGAAGTTATTTAACTTCCTGAGCCTCAGTTTTGTTGTCTTTAAAATTGGGAGAGGCATCCTCAGTGCTTCTCAGGGTTGCTGTAAGGAACAAATGACAGAAAGCATTACGGTCTACAGCCCATACTTACATATGGCATATGTAAGTATTCAATAAATAGCAATGGCTAGTTGTTTCATTATTATTTATGTAAATTCTGAAAAGCTTGTTGTAAAAGGTGGGGTAGAATTTACTGAAAGGCAGAAGCCCTTGGCGGAGCAGAAGCGGACAGGAGCACAGGCTGAGCATCAAGGGCACAGCTGGGAAACCCTCAGGAGCCACTGGTTGGCCAGCTGGTTCTATGCCCGCCTCCCTAGCCATCTGCTCCTATCTGCCTGCACAACTCACTGGGAATTACCCAGGAAGCCACAAAGTTAGTTCTCTGTATCTGTTACAGATGAGGGTCAGTTGTCATTTCCATCATAAAATCCATGCTTCATGGATCTCAAGCTTAGAATTTAAAATGACATGGGGCTTAAACTCCACTTAACACTTTTGATTTAAAACCTTCTCAGAGAACAAGAGTTCTTAAGTCCACATAGCCAATAATACCATCACAGGCTCTTTGGTGTAAGTTACCTTTTGGAAATGAATCCCGTGTCTGGTTTTGCATAGCGTTTTCAATGATAAATAGCTTTAAACAAAGAGTCATAAAAAATCAACACTTTTGAAAAGCAAATAAACAGCCCCATTTGCGTTCTCTATGGAAGAATGACGGGTGCCTTGGGACAGTTTCATTTTCATACCTTTTAATGATGACTTTCCAAAATGGCTACTTGAGAAAAGGACAGTTTAAGGAAAGGAAGGTGAGACATTTTTAGAGCTACATTCTTAGCCTCTAGAGATATATATTTAATTCATCTAAATTTTAATATGGAATATAATATGGAATTTGTTATATATAGTATCAGTAAATGTTTTGTCTTTTGACTTATGCATCAAAGATACCCTACAACTAAATATACATCTGTTAGCAGACTGATCCCAAAACATTTTATTTCTTAACGAGATCAGTATTCCACAGAAAGTATCTGATGGCCAGGATCAACAAGGAATTTTAATTTTTTGTTGAAAAAAAACCAGATCGCTCTTATTTCAACTTTGGAGAGAAATGGAGACATGAAAATGCTCAGAGAAGATTCCAAGAGAAAGTTGAAAGTTGGAAACACCTGCAGGAAATGCATATGATTTAGTTGAGATTTTTAAAATCCCATAGTGTTTAGTATCATGATGTAAACCCTTTTGTGTGGTGTCCAGGTGAAGGTGATGTGAAAAGGGAAAAGATCACGAGCCTGCAACTTCTTTTACTTGCAGTTTTTATTGTGAGCAGGGGCACAGGTCATGGCAGGACAGGACCTGGGGAGATGCCTTTCCCCCTTCAGGACAGACATGGATGTCTCCCATAGCCTTTCAGTTTCTATTTTCTAGACTCCAATGAATATATCTTCTCACCTTGGGCTACCTTCATAATTAGACTAAGATTCTAAGAAAAGTTATCAAAAGCCTTAGGCAAGGTTGGTAATGGAGTACAGCTTAATATACTATTGAATAGGGCAAATCCACTTCCTTGGAGTCAAGGGGTCTAAACAACTCACAGGCCCTAGTGGATTTCTATCTACTGGGTAAAGGTGTGACAGCTAAGGTATCTTGTTCACTCTGAGACAGACTGAAAAATGATAACGACAATATTGGGCAGCTTCCTCTAGACCCTAGAGGTGGAGTTTCGTTCCCCACCCCTTGAATCTGGCCCAGCCTTGGGACTTGCTGTGACCGACAGAATGTGGCAAAGTTGTGTACGCGCTGAAGCCTAGGCCTCAAGTGGCCTTGTGGCTTCTGCCTTTGTTCTTCTAGAATGCTGCAGTCACTGCACAAGAAAGCCCGGACTAGATGACTGAGACTGTGTGGGAGAAAGTTCAGTCTGACAGCCAGCATCAAGACCCCAGGCATGTGAACGAGGTCACCTTAGTCCCTCCAGCCCCAGCTGGGCCACTGGTTGACTGTCGCTGCCTGCAATGGAATGTGAGCACAGGCAAGACCAGAAGAACTTCCCGTCAACACACAGAGCCATGAGAAACAGCAAATCCTGATTTTAAGTCAGGGTCCATGGGCCAAATCTGACTAGGCATGTCCTTTTGTAAATAAAGTTTTATTGGGACAACACCACAGTCATTCATTCCATATTGTCTACAGCTGCTCCTGTGCTACGATAGCAGTGTTGAGTAGTTGTGACAGAGACCGTATGGCCCCCAAAGCCTAAACTATTTACTCTCCTGCTCTTTACAAAACGCAAGTTTGCCTACCCACGTTTTAAGCCATTAAGTGAGTTGATATGCAGTAACAAATAACATACACTATCAGTATACTAGTCAGTGTTTTCTAGAGAAACAATAGAAGTAAGAATTGGTTCATGTGATAACAGAGGCTGAGAAGTCCGCAGATCTGCAGTCAGCAGATCAGCCCAAGAGAGCTGATAGCGTAGTTCCGATCTGAGTACGGAGGCCTGAGAACCAGGAGAGCGGGTAGCGTAAGTTCCATTCCCAGATCGACAGTCTTGAAACCCAAGAAGAGCCTGCGTCTCAGTTTGAATCAGGAGGCGGGAAGAGACTGGCGCTCCAGCTCAAGCGGTCAGACAGTTCTCTCCTACTCTTAAGACAGTCATCCTTTCTGTTCTACTTGGCCTTGTATGGAATGCGTGAGGCCCACCTACCTTGGGGAGGGCCCTCTGCTTTATTCAGTGTATCAATTCAAATGTTCACCTCATCCAGAAACACCTTCTCAGACACACCCAGAATAACATTTGACCAAATATCTGGGCACCCTGTGGCCCAGTCATGTTGACGCATAGAATTAACCATCACACCTGGTACCTAAGAGTGAGATGTTTCAGTAACAAAAACCTAAAAGTAAATGACATTGGCTTTGGACTAGGAGATGGCTAGAAGGTGGACAGGACACCATTAGTGAGGGCTGAAAAAAAGGTGAGGAAACTGCTACCGGAGGCTAGAGAAAAGGCAGCCCAGGTTATGTACTGGTGGAGCAATAGTCCAAAACTGCCCGGACTATCACCCCAGGTAATTTTCTAGCTTCCAAAATTAGAAAGCTAGAAAATTCCCTATGGAATTCACAGATCTGGCCAAGGAAATCTCTAGATAGAATATTGAAAGTGCCAATTGGCTTCTCCTGCCTGCATGTGACAATGTACATGATGAGAAAGATGATCTAAAGAACTGTTTACCTTAGAAGCAGAATTTAGAGGAAATAGAGTGGGCTCAGGACAGGCTTGATTAGAAAACAAGACTGTCTCTCATTTCAGCCCACACATTCCCCATCCCAGCCAATAAAACATTCTCCAACTGAAGCAAAGCCTGAGATTAAAAATCCCTCAAGGGTGTGGCTGTGAGATCCTTTATGAAGACCTCAGAAAGCTTTAAGCTGACACCTAATCGACTCTCAGCTAGACAAAGTGCTTCTAAGAATCTCAAGGGGGTATCCCACAGCACGTTTGCACTCAGCCCAGAGTAGAGACAGGTAGTCTCAAAAAGAATAATGGATGTGATTTGGGGGGGTACCCCCAATTATGGGAAATTCACAATTTTAAAGACACTGTATTAGACTTAGAAAGGCAGAGACAGTTTAAAATGCAAAGAGCCTCTCAGCCCCCAGCTTTCTGTGGGACGGAAGCAGGCAAAGAAGAAAAGCTACTCAGTTGCAAACATGCGCCATGTCTTATGGAAAAGGAAGGACGGCTCAGAGAGCAGAGCCAAGACCCAGAGCGTACAGCCAAGGGCCAAGGAGAAGAAGCGATTGTGGACCCACCCCGTATGGACCGAGTGTGTGTGTCCCTCCAAGGTTCATAAACCCCACTGTGGTTGTGTTGGGGGTGGGGCCTTTGGGAGGTAATGGGGTTTGTATCAGGTCATGGCGGTGGAGCTCCATGTTGAGATTGCTGCCCTTATGAGGGGATGAAGAGACCAGAGCTCTCTCGCTCTCTCTCTCTCTGAGCTGTGAGTGTACAATGAGAAGGCGGCCATCTGAAAATCTGGAAGACAGCCCTCACCAGACATGGAATCTGCCAGTGCCTTGGTCTTGGACTTGCAGTCTCTAGAACTGGGAGATATAAATGTTTGTTGTTTAAGCCCCCAGTCTATGGTATTCTGTGATAGCAGCCCTAACTGACTAAGATGCAGTCCAGGCGAGCTGAAGCTTTCTCCATCAAGGAGTGTTCCTTACTCCTGGAGTAGGGAAATTGGAAATTTGTGCCTGGCTGGATTTCAGAATGCTATGGACTGGCAACTGCCATGTGCCGGCCTTTCCTCTCCTTTTGAATGGAAATATCTACTGCGGTGATATACTTTACCAGGTGCATTGCAAAGTAGGGGCAGGTGACATGTCTCTTTAGTTTAGTTGTCTGATTCAAGAAGCACTGCATCTGAAGAACTACACCTGGGGAACTGCATCCAGGGCATCTCACCTGTACTTGCATTTAGATGATCAAGGCCCTGGACTTTGACACTGAGATTGATGCTATAATGGGATAAGAACTTTGAGCAAGGGGGTCAATGTATTTTGTGTGTGGGACCAATGAAAAGAATTTTCCAGCCCCTCCTATTAGAGATGGAAGCTATTCTATCACCCCTTATACCTCCACTGGCCTTGTGACTTATTTTGGTCAATGGAATATGGCTGAAGTGACATTAAGGGGTTCCAGAGCTTGATCTTCATGAGACCTTTGCCCTCTTGGCCCACTATCTCTCCCTGACAGAAAGCCCCAGCTAGACACTGAATGATGAGTAAGCGCACGGAGAGAGAGGCACAGCCAACAACCAGACCATGGCCCCAGACATGTGACTTAGGTCACTTTAGACTCTCCACACTCAGCTGAGGGACCAAGTGCCTGAGGCCACATGAATGAGCCCAGGTGAGACCAGAAAAACAACTACCCTGTCAACCTACAGAGCCAAGAGAAGCAATAAATTGTAGTTTTAAGCAACTATATTTGGGGTGGTTTGTTACATAGCAATGAATAACTGATACACTTTCCAACTAATTATTTTTTATGTTCACATTCGACTGAAGGAAATTCAGGGAGAACAGCGTGTTTAAACTCACCACCTATGGAAAAGTAATTATTGCATACAATTTCCAACATAATGCCTTTCCTTTCATTAAACTCTATCATAATCACAGGCACCATACCAAACCGAATAGAAATCCAAGATCATGAGAAGGAATTTGGATCCAATAGCTAAACAAGGCAGTTCTAAACCCACAAACCATGCCACTTGTTTATGTTTATTAATAAATATATACTTGTACATGTATTATTAAAAGGTGACTCCAGGGACTTTTCTTCCAAATTAGGAGCAAGATTTTCCATCCCGGAACCCACCTGGGACAACCTGGAGAGACATATTTAACTTAGAAAATACTGGTTAGCCACACAAACTGGGAAAGAACATTACTCAGCTGTAACAACACTGTCACTGTAGTGAAGGCAAAGAGGAATTTGGGGTCATTGTTTTAAAGCAGGGCTGACCGCAATACTTGCTACTAGAAAATTAAAACAGAGCTTGATGTTTGAACAAAAGTCTCCATGATTGACTAGAGCTTTCTTCCTCTCACTGAAAAAAACATTTATATAAGCAGTGATAAATTTCCTTGTCACTGCATTTGAACAGAATGAGGGCACATGGAAGCCATAGGAATCTTCAGCCAGCCACTGGGGTTTTATGTGTTTACTGGCATCCTGCCCACAGCTTGCACTTATATGAGTCATTTTTGTTTGTGTCTCTGTTTCTGTTTGTAAGAAGGGAACTTCTTTTCTCCCCCAGGGCTTGGCCTTCTTCAGCCCATGGCTGTTCTGAGCATGCAAGAGCTTACTGATAATTGTACGATTAAATGCCATTTCAGAGATTCCCCTGGTATTACTCATTCTTCCTTACTAGGGCTCAAAGTGCAGCTCTGCTACTTACTGTGGGACCTTGAACAAGTTATATAACCTCTGAGTTTCAGTGTCTCATCTATGGAGAAAAACAATCCCTGCGCCTTACAGGATAGATGGGAAAATTAGCAACAATATGGGTACAACACCTCTAAGGGTGCCCGGCACGTACAGTACTTCTCTTATAGGGATTTTATGTGGACCTCATAAGTTAATATTTGTAAAGCTCTCAGGTCAGTGGCTTGCACATGGTAAGTCTGCTAAATAAAATAAATAAAAATCTTCTAGACTCTGTTGTAATCAGTTAAACTCCAGACCCCAAGGATTTTGCCTTCTGTCGTGCGTATGATGCACAGAGTCAAAAACCTGATCGTTTGCGACCAAGACCAGTGGTCAAAATGCAAGTGTGGCCTGGATGCAACCTGCACACGTGGGATACCTGCTGTGTGCACCATGTTAGGCACCCCAGGAGAGCACAGGGGAGGCTGGAAGCAGCAGAGGAGAGCTTAGCCAACCTGGGTTTTCTAGAGCAGTCTCTGCGGACACTGATATTGCCTGTTCAGTGTCGAAGCCTGTTCGGGGCTACTGTAACATGATACCACAGACTGGGGGGCTTATACACAGCAGGCATTTACTTCTCACAGTTCTTTTTTTTATTGGGGTGTAGTTGCTTTACAACGTTGTGTTAGTTTCTGCTGTACCATAAAGTGAATCAGCTATACGTGTACATATATTCCCCTCCCTCTTGGACCTCCCTTCCACCCTACCCCCATCCCACCCATGTAGGTCATCACAGAGCACCAAGCTGAGCTCCCCGTGCTATACAGCGGGTTCCCACTAGCTATCTGTTTTACACGTGGTAGTGTATATATGTCAATCCCAATCTCCCAATTCATCCCACCCCCCTTGCCCGCCCCTGTGTCCACACATCTGTTCTTGACGTGTGTGTCTCTATTCTTGCCCTGCAAATAGGTTCATCTGTACCATTTCTCTAGATTCCATGTATATGCATTAATATATGATACTTGTTTTTCTCTTTCTGACTTACTTCACTCTGTATGACAGTCTCTAGGTCCATCCATGTCTCTACGAATGACCGAATTTCATTCCTTTTTATGGGGTTCTTGAGGCTGGAAAGTCCCAGATCAAGGCACTGGCAGATTTGGAGTCTGGTGAGGGCCAGCTTACTGGTTTACAGATGGTCGTGTTCTTGCCATGTCCTCACTTGTCAGCGTTAGAGCTCTCTGGGTTCTCTTTATAATATAGGTTACTAGTCCCACTCATGAGGGTTCTACCCTATGACCTAATCACCTCCCCAAGGCCCCACCTCCAGATACAATCACATTGGGGGTTACAGTTTCATACCAGTTTTTGTGGGACACAAATGGTCCATAAGAGCCTCCATCCCCCTTTCTTCTACTTACTTTGGGGAGCTCCCCACCCCAAGGAATACAGTGTTGGTGGGACTGCCCTTCAAGATGTCTTCCCTTCTCTGACCAAGAGGTGACCTCTGACCCATCTGGACCAATCAGAATCCCTCTCTCCCAGGCATCAGACTCTCCAGTGAGACCCCACTGCACACTCTGGTTCTGACCACTTTATGAAACTATATCAGATCTCTGGGGATGGGATTTGGAAATGTGTACATTTATCAGGAACCGTGATGTTTCTTAAGCTGTGCCTTGGAGGACTGGTTTCTGGGGACCACTGATACAATCACACTGAAAGACTCGAAGAGAGGGGAATGGAGTGGAATAAAATGGAAAAAGAAAACGGAGCGTAGATGACAAGGGTGAGCAGTGTTTCATGACACTTTTAAAACTGGTCACGTGTGTATGTGTGTGTGTGTGTGTGTGTGTGTGTGTGTGTGTGTGTGTGTGTTGATTTGCAATGTAAAGGGTGTTCGTTGATGTATCTCTTACTGTGGGACTTGGCAAAAACAATGTGAAAGCCATGCCCTGAAATACATTTATCAAACTTGCTTGCCAATAAGAATCCTCAAGGAGCTTGTTAGAAATACAGATTCCTAGGCCACTGGCTGGTCCTTCCGATTGGGCCTGTTTGGAATATGGGGCGGGGATTTCCTGCCTTCCTCCTCTGCCTTTTTTTCCTTTAAACGTCAAGTACCCTGTGATTCCTATCATCATTAAGTATGTGGGGAAGCGGGGCACTGCCCTAAACCACCGTGCCCGCAGAGAAGGCTAAGCGCTCAGTAAAGTTGGTATTCAGAGTGGGAAAGCTGCGACATCATGATAGAGTGAAAACCGAATGGCGAAGGGGTTAGGACTGTGAGCTTGCTAACCGTGAACGTGACCTGACATGCCCCCTCTTAAGACCAAGCACTCACTCCTTCTTTCAACCTGCATCTCCTGAGACGAACAAAGGCCCTTGAAGCCCAGCTCGTTTCATTCTTCCGAGCCCTTTAAGTACAGATATGGACATCTACAGCTGGGGAGGCTGAGGTGGACTTTGAACCCGCGTCCCTCTGACCCAGCGCCTAGCTCTGTAGCTCTCACCGTCCTCTCTCCGGTGCTGGCAGTTTCCAGCAGACTTCTACTGCCCTGTCTCCTCAGCTTGCAGGCTGTGTCCTTTTGACCTGTTCCAGCCTCTATCATTCTCCTTGGTGACAGAAAATACCCTCAGATAGCGGGGAGGGAGGGAGGCCATCTCTGCTCGCCCTGACCTGCGAGGACATTAGCCTGGCACATGGGAGCTGCTGGGAGAAACGTGATTCCTCATCTCGTCCACGCTCCCCTGCCCCAAGGCTGTTATCAGAACACCAGGGAGGCAAGTCTTCAAGGAGACTCCGTGCGTCCTCTGTGGGGCACAGCTGTTGCTCATCATGAAGTAAAACAAAACCCTAGCTTGGGCACAGCCCAGAAACCTCTGCCGATCTTCCTCTCCCCCAGGAGAAAGCTTTGTCCCCATCCCACGGAGGCTCGGGTGGACCGCAGGAGGGGCTGGCCCTAGCTCTGCATCCTGCCCAGAGGACAAGCTGCCCTTCTGGGTGGGGGCTTAGGAGGGAAGGGAGGATCGGGGAGCCTCCGGGGCCCAGTGTGTGCCCCCCAGTTCAGGGTTTGTCTCCTGGGACTTGATAGGGAGGTAGTTTGCTTCACTGTGGAAAGAGCCACGCACCAGAGCCACCAGGCGGGCAAGGCTCGGAGCCCAGGTTCACCCTCTTAGAAAATGACCTTTGTCCCTCTTCCCATCCTCCTGCTTGAAGCCTTTACTTACAAATGTGTCTTGGGGACTTCCCTGGTGGTCCAGTAGTTAAGACTTCGCCTTCTAATGCAGGGAGTGCGAGTTTGATCCCTGGTTGGGGAGCTAAGATCCCACATGCCTTGCAGCCAAAAACACCAAAACATAAAACAGAAGCAATATTGTCACAAACTTAATAAATACTTAAAAAAATGGTCCACATCAAAAAAAAAAAAAAAGAAAAGAAAAAAGAAATGTGTCTTGGCGGAGTAGAAAAGCGAAGAGGATGTTTAGGGAAAATGTCAAATTAATTTTTTTAATTAAACCACTAATATGCATTGAATGTGTGTGTGTGAGAGACAGAGATTGTTCTAGAAAAGTGGCTTGGAGTGCAGAGAGAGCTGTGATCTGAGCATGAGACCATACGGGCACGAGTCCTGGCTTTATCACTTTCTTCAGCCTCTGAACGTCACGTTTATTCTTCTCTGAAATGGGGGAAATGATAAAAGCCATCTTGGATTCAACAAAGCTTGGGCAACTCCTACCACATGCCGGATAACATGTGGGAATGTTTCATACACGTGAACTTAACGCACGATCACACACAGTCCCATTTGGTGGAGATGTTGCCCATTTTGCGGTCTCGGGTATGGAAAGTTAGTTCTAGGGATTTTCGTGCAGTAGCAGACTGGACCTCCTGGGTGGTACGTCTCTGCTGCACCATGGTTGCCCCAGGCTTGTGTTAAGTGAGAAGGCTAGACTGTGCATCATTCATTCATTCACTCATTCATTCATTCAATACATATTTGTCGAGTACCTACAATACGCCAGGCACTGTTCTAAGCTGGGGATACGTTGGTGAACAAGACAGATGAGGTCCCTGCTCTGGTCAAACTCTTCTCTCTTCTAGAGAAGACAGATTATAAACAGATAAACAATAAGGCATAAAGTAAGAATCAGTGCTATGAATAAAATAAAATGGGGCAATAGGATGGAGTGAGTTCAAGGGTCGTTACTTAGAAGGGACATGGCCTCCTTCAGAACGATATTATTAAAACACAGTCTGTATCCTACGGCCTGTAAGGGACAGATGTGCTCTGCCAGATGTCCCCAGTCCTTGGATGCCAAGTGTCCAGAAACCCTGGAAGCTTATCTTCCTAACCATGCCAAGCTGTTGCGTGCCTCCCCTAGGTGTTCTGTTCGCTGTGATAGCTGTGTGTCTTAATCTTCAAAAGAAGGTCAGGTAATGAGATTGAGAGAGGCCGCCAGACAGAACAAAGGACGTGGTTTTATGCCAATTGGAAGGCGATTTAGAAACATAAGGCATCCTTTAAATAAGCCATGATGTTTCTAAAATGCATAGCCATTTGTGTTTGTGTGTGTTGAGTGTGTCTGTGTGTGGATGTGTGTGTGGGATGTTTCTTCCAGTTAGCAGAAGAGCTCATTGATGAGCTTCAGCTGTCACCCCTTCCCCATCACATCCTGCCTATTGCCACTGGGATGTAGAAAGAATCACTCAAGAGCTGAGGACCAAGGTCATCAGGATCTTGGTGTTGGTCGGGGGGGGACTCAGTCGGACTCTGGCCCCCAGCTGCCGAGCCAGATTCACCCCCTTTCCAGACACACCTGAAGGCCGCAAGGCCTCGTGTCTGTCCTGAATGCAGGAGCAGAAAAGAACTCTCTGCTACACGCCAAACTGAGGGCCCATCTCTCTTTGTCTTTGGCCTCACTTACATTTCCTGTTATCCCCGTGGCCCTGACTAACAAAAGGCAGCGTGGTGCTCATTTTCGTGCAGTGGTTCCCAGCCCCAGCGACCACTGCTGACTGTGCAGAGAGGCTCTTCACGCTAGACGGGACCTGAGAAATCTTGTTGCTCAGCAGTTTGATTTGATTTATGTGTTGAGTTATTTAATTACTTAATGGGGTTTTGACCACCAAACCCTTTGTTGAAACAAAATTTCACAGAGCTCTAAAATGTAAAACAGTTACAAGAGGGTCAGAGACCCAGAGTTCCTCCTCCTGGGCCGCCCCCTCATCCCTGCAGTAGCCTCTAGGGAGGCCCTCAGAATCCCAAGCTCTTCCCAGCAGCCCCGTCTGGAAAACACCCATCTCGTTCCAACCCCCTCTAGTTCCAGAAGGGCCGGGAGGAGTGAAATTTCCATTTGCAATGGCCAGTGGCTAGGAAGCAGTCGACTGATTCATTCAGTGCAAAAAGCTAAAAGAATAGAAGAGTGGTGGAATCAGGAAGTGGCTACCGTGGGAGGGTCATGGCAGGACCGGAGGTTGGCCCGAGAAGCGGGATCCTCCGGGCTACAGGGAAGCAGTGATGCGATTGCCAAGGAGCTCCACATGTGCTGCACATGGGTGCCGGGAACTCGCAGAGAGCGAGCTGTGATGACAGCTCAGTAATACGTTCATCCCCAGGTGCTCTTCTGCATGTTATGGGTTTTGATATTTTTATTTAACTGGAAGCGGTCGATCTGGTGCATGTGAGGCAAGGATGCTGGGTCGGCTGTTGGCTGCCCCCATGGCCACGGCTCCCCTTCCCACCGAGAGGGCTCCTGGCCTCTGAGTGTTGCAGGCAGGGCGCCAGCCACTCTCAGCCTCATTCCGAGATGCTCTGGGCTTCATCTTAGCTTAACAACCTCTTGGAAAGGGTTTGGTCCCAAGTGTCACTGCAAGAGAGACAGACTGGGGAAAAGTGCACACTGGACTGGGAGGCGACCCATGGGGGTGAACTAGTGTGTGCCAGGGGTAAGTTTCTTAACCTCTCTGGGCCTCAGTTTTCTCTTATGGAAAATGAGGTTGACAACAACGGTGTTTATCTTGCAGGGTCAAAGTGAGGACTACACGGGCAAACCTATAAGGTGTTTAGAGCAGTAGCCCGATGAAAATGAGTTGTTCCTACTATTCCTGCCTCAGACCTGGTGAGTCCCTTCCCCTACTTCTCACCAAAGGAGGCCAAACTGCAGAAGCATTTAATTGCAGGGAGAGCTGTCTTCTGAAGACCTTTCAGAAGAATTTAGTGGAGAAAATTCTACTGCTTGCTAGCAAGCAAGTGCCCGGTGCCGTCCGGTGCCGTCCGGTGCCGTCCGGTGCCGTCCGGTGCCGTCTCCCCAGTGCTTTGCCTGCATTTTGTCATTTATCTCTTACACTGGCCCTATGAGACTGGACGTCTAACTTCTATTTCGGAGATGAAGAAGCCAAGACTTGGGGAATTTCAGGAATTTACCCAAAGCCACATGGCCAGTAAACAGAGGAGCCAGGACTCAAACCTGGGGATTTGATTCCTCCGGGTTTGTGTTTGCTTGTTGTTTTGTTTTCCTTGGATTTTGTAGATTCAGGGGACACATGTACCAGGGAGAACAGTGGATGCTGTTGGAACAATGCAAAGCCACAGCTCAGGGTGGAGGGCGTGGTTCAGAGGGGCAGAAGCAGCCTGACTACTCCCCTGCCCCTTTGAAATCCCAAGAACCACTCCAGGGGGCGGGAGTCCTGGGGGTGCAGTGACAATGAGCTGGGCTTCGACACCTCTTTCTTCAGGACAACTTAGTGAATTTGTTCCTCCTGAGGATTCGGGGATGGAGACCCTGCTCCACTGTGAACCAGCCGTGTAACTTCCAGGATTCCTCCTACCTCCCTGCAGTTTAGTTTCCTCCTCCAAAAAATGGGAATAATAATTCCTGGCATAGAGTATTATGCCATAGAGTTTTCTTTAATTAAATACTGGAAGTATGCTACAGGTTTTTGTAACAGGGGTATACTGTCCATTATGTATGCCCTCCAGTACCGTGAGAAATGCAAGTTCAATGACGAGGAAAATGTCAGAGAACCTCACCTATCAAACCTGAGGAATTCTTTGAATTTTGGCTGGGTGGACTTTTTACAGTGTCACCATAGAAACTTTCCAGATGGAAAGCCCTCATCTTTTGAGTAGTAATAATATGATCGTGCTGAACGCTGATTCACAACCACCTTCCGATGGAAGAGGGGAGAAAGCTCAGAGGCGTTAGGTATAGCTCCGAGGGCCACTCGCTCTGCCCCTAAGGGGCAGGGTAGAGATTTGAACCCCGGTCTGTCTGAGGAGGTCCTGATGTTTCCACAATACCACGTGATCCCCCTGGGGCTCTGGACGTTGACAAAAAAAAGAAATAGCAAAGCGGATTTGATCGCCTGGTGCGTGTGCGTCTTCTTCAGCCTGTATCCTGCCGTAGCACTGTGATTGGCACATGTCGTCTCTGAAGGATCTTGGTTAAATGTGCTGGAGAAAGTCCAGCGTTGCTCAGGTGTCTCCTGGCCACATCCACTGGAGTGGTCCCTGGGTCTACCTGCAGAGGCAGTTGGCAGGTTCCTTCTGCCCACCTGAATTAGACATCCATCTAGGGCTGCCAAGTGGACAGTTCCCCAGGAATCCTCATGCTTGTAGCACCAGGTCTTTGTAAAGTATAGAAAAGCATCTCTCCCAGCCCAGCCCCTGCAGATGGGCTCATTTTCCAGCTCTCCCTGCCAACGGGCCAACTCTATGGTTGATTAGGGTAATGAGGCTTATGCAGACTTCCTCTGTTCCTCCCCATCTTCTTGGCTCTGAAAGTTAGCGCACTGTCTATCAATACCGTCTGGCACCAGAAGAAAGCCCCTCTCCCTTCCTGCACCCAGCTTGTGGTTGCCTGGAAACCAGGACAGAAGCCTAGAGCATCTTGGGTTTCTTTTTAATTTCCCTGCCAGGTCCTGAAAGCAAGCAGTGTTTGTTTTAAGCTGAACCTTTGCACTGTGGAGACTTGCCTTAACCTTGCCCAGAATGATTTCATCAACCTGCGTAAATGTGATGCGAAACGGCAGGGACAGCCACTCCAGGCTCAGTGTCATTTGGTTATCGGTGTACAGAGTCATAATTAACAGTGAAAGCTGAAGATGGATTGTTTCAGAGGGAGCCAGGACAAGGCTCAACTCGTGTGTGTGTGTGTGTGTGAGTGTGTGTGCGTGTGCGTGCGTGTGCGCGTGCATGTGTGTGTGTGTGGTACGTGCGCCCATGCCCATGTGTTGAATTGGCAGCTGTGTGAATTGCAGCTTGCTGTAGCCACATGCAGAAAGGAAGAGAGATTTTTCTTTTTCCAAAAGAACAAAAGCCCATCTTGAAAAAAATGTCTTTCAAAAGTCACACAATTCGGGGAAAAGCCTCCAAGACTGCTTGGCTCACCCCCAAGCTGTGCTCCTACAGGAGTGTGAACCATCTTCAGAGAGGCCCACGGAAGAGGTGAGGATTTAAAAGTCACAAATGGGAAGAGAACTCCCCTAGCCCCCACCAATCCTCTGGTTTAACACGGAGGGCCTGCCAGGCTTTAGGACTAAACCTGGCACCCATTGCCTTGAATGTCCTGGCCCATGCCACCCGGCTGCTGTGTGTTCCAGAGGCTGAGAAGCATTGCATTTGGGGTGGGTGAGATGGGACTTTCTCTCTTGTCACGGCTGCCCTGTGTTCACCCAATAAGAAATCTTTTGAAGAGCCATCCCACCAGCCCCCACCGAGAAAGCCACTTCCTAGGGATTATGAGCTAACTATCTTGGCCCTCACCACACCTTGTCACTATAAATGGTCTCCCATTTTACAGATGAGAATGGAGAGGCCCAGAGTGGCCAAGCATCTTACTTGAGGTTCCACAGCTAGTAGGCAGTGGAGTCAAAACTTGAACAGCAGAGCTTACTCAGAAATCGTTATAAGAAACACTTTATCTGACTTCCTGAATCTAAAGATCTTTCAAGGAGATACTGGCTCTTCAAGCTGACAGTCTCTTGGAAAATTCTTATCACTCAGTGAATAAATTGAAATAGAGCTAATAATAGATAGGTATGTAGCGTGTCTGTAAAGATCTATTTGCCGTATCTTCTTTCTAGAGTTTTTTTAAAGAAATTCTTTGATGTACTTTTTACCAAGAGGTTGAGGTGTGAAATACTTTTACTAGATAACTAAACCCATGTTTCCTCATTCCATTAATTTCCTGGACTTCCTTTGTCTCTGTGTCTTGGGGAATCCTGTGTGTTCTGTGATATTTTCCTCAACACTGGTTTCTCTCCTTGCTTGAAGAATATTTTAGAGACAAACCAAATGGAAGACAGGGACTCATATGTTTTCTGCTCGTAAATGGAGGCAGAGTTGATCAGCAAGTTGCCAATATTCAGCCTCAGCCTTGGATTCAAATCCTGACCACCAGTTTCTTGCCTGTACGACTTGGAGCATGTTGACAACCATCCAAGCTTCAGTTTCTAATCTGTGAAATGGGCATGATAATGGTCCTGAGTTATTAGAAAGAAGAATTAGTGTGTAAAGTGATGAACACAGCTCCTAACAAATAGGTACTCCATAAAGAGTAGCCACTGTTTCTATTCTATTACCAACGGGGAGGTTATGGGGCAGACTAAGGCTGTGGGATAAATCAGGACAAAAAGTTAGAAATTCCTAGTCCCAGGAGAGGTGCTCAGAAGAGGCTTTCCTGATACAAAGAGGGTTTTGTCACTGATCCTTGTCTCATGACTCCTATATTCTTTAAATTTAAAAACTACTTTAAAAATAGTACTGGGAAATATCTTCATACCTACTGTCCTTACTACAGGAAGGTACTGTACAAATAAGGTGATTCCTATTCCCTGCTTGAAGGCACAACCTGGATTTCAGTGAAAGAATTTGAAATACGGCCTTAGAAGAAAAAAAAAAAAATAGAAATTCTACCCCAGGCCCCTCAAAGAGATATAACCCTTCTTCTATTTCCCATTCATTCAAAGGCTACAAGAAATGAGGCGATGGCGTTAAGACCAGGAAGCCTGTCACTGCTAAGGGATCAAGTCTTCTGATTTCTATGTACAGAGCAAACCTTTAACATTCATAACCATTTCTCATCTCTGTAGCCTTTGCGGTTTCCTGGGCAAACATTAATTGGGCCCCATCATGTATAAGGTACAGTGTTAAGCATTAAGGGATACAAACCATGTAAGGAACAGACCCTCCTTTCCGAGGGTTAGTTTCTGGGCCCGACTGCCTTCATGTGCAGCCCTGTGGATTCTGCTAAGCCTCGTCCCCTGGACCAGCTCTCCTCTAGCCCTTGGCCTCACACAGCGGGGACTGGGATGGAATTTACACCTCTGTGCTTTTGGCTGGGGTAGGATTCTGAGGCTGTGAAAGGGTCTATCCAGCTTGCCTGCGCCTTCTCTCTCTCCTCCAGAACCCTCATCACCTTGGGAGCCCCCGCTGTACCTGTTACACGTAGCCCCTGGTCCATCCCTGGGGCTGAGCGGAAAGATACCTCTTCTTGCCCTTGTCCTGTTCAATTCTCCCTTGTCTTCCCCACCCCAAACTCCCCCAAATATACCCAGCTCAGAGATCTGCTAAAAGGATAACTTCCTATGTTTCCCTTTGCAGGAACCTGATTTGCATTTCCATGCAAATTTCCTGGAGCCTCCAAGACCATTAGAGACACCTAAAGGATTGAGTCTAGGCGCCAAGGCCTAACATCTGGGTTCATAATTTTAAACATATGGTTCGTTTCAAATCGTGCCATCCACCAGCCGGCCATTCTGTTCCTGCCAGCCTTCCCCAAGCCACACACTTAGCACCTTCTCCGCATAACTTCCCATCCTTCAAACTAAAAGCAGTTGTACTCGCTGCCGCTGGGGGAGAGGCTTTGGATGAGCTGACGATAACAGCTGCAGTTTCCGGCCATAAGCCCTCCGTGATCTCATTGTATCTGATCCTCAGAGCCTGTGAGCAGTGGTGTCACCACTTCCACTTTACAGTGGAAAACAGTGAGGGCGCAGAAACTTTCAGTACCTGGTCCAAAGTCACAAAACTAGAGGCGAAGCCAACATTCAAACTCAGGGTCACGCGATTTTTATCCATCACACCGTACCTCTGACCTGGGTAGCAGAGACCTTGAGAGCTATTTCCAGCTCCTAGGGGTCATAATAATTAAAACCAGCAACATCCACTAAGCAGTTGTTAGGAACCAGGCAGAAGGGTTCTAGGCAGAAGGGTTGCCTTTGCGTTTGATTGTCCGAAGACTCGGCCGTGGAGGGTATTAATCTCACACTCGTGGTGAGATGAGGAAGTTGAGAACTTGAGTAACTTCCCAATGCCAAGGGCAAGGGAGATGCACCGTGTGCTTAGCCACCACCCCTCGTTGCTTTGCGGTTGACTCACTATGTGACTTTTGGCAAGTCCCTCACCTCTGGGAGAGGAGGGGACTTTTCTCGTCTGACAAATGCAGTCGTTGGCCTGGAAAATGGCTAAGGTCCCTCCTAGGGTTTCCAAGCACACAACCCTGGGATGAGACCAGAAGCAGAGCCAGCCTGGCCGGCCTCCCTTCTGTACTCCCAGGGTCTATTTACACTCTGTGTCTCTGGCAACAACAGCTAGGCCATATGGGCCGCCCTGGCATAGGATGGGCTCAGTGACAGCCCCCGAAGGAGGGAATCTGGTCCTCTGCATTGCTGGCCTGCTGGGGGGCCGCAGTCCCTCGTTGCACCCTGAGTGGGTACCCGCGGGCAGCTGCTCTGGCAAAGACAACCCCATGGGGCAGAATCCTTGCTGGTGCCTCTGCTGCTTTTATTGCTTCATTATCTCTCAAGTCAAAAAACGCGAGGGGCTACAGCTTTGGCTGCAATCTGTTAACTTGCCAGTTCTCAGGGTTTCAGCCCTGGCTGCATCCAGCAAATTACACCATTCTCACCTTTCTCAACCACAGCTTACTGCACACACCCAGAGCTCACAAATTACAGACACCCTTCTCTTCTTTGTCCCCGGTTTCACCAATAGCACTGCTCTATTGCAATGAGATGGGGTGTTAGGGAAGGTTTTGTAAATTCTAATGCATTGTGCTCACATTCATTACTTTGATGCTTTTTTGTTTGTTTATTATTGTTGCTGTCAAGAGGAAATGCCCCCCTCCCTGAACACCCTGAGGCTGAATGCTCAAAGTTTTAATCTGCAGGGCCCCATGGGTAGCACTTAACAGATTGCTTCTAGATCATGTGTTAGCTATCCCAGATTCTGAGCTGGGGGAAGTGGCCCTGCTTTCACAGTACTGTACGTAGATGAGCTGGCTTTTGAGCCTGTGACAGGTGCTAAGGGCACAGTGTGACACCTTTACAGAATGATAAATCTTGCTTATTTTCCTTCACTAGGTTAAAGGACTGCTTCTTCATTTCCCAATCCTCCGGCAATACCTGGAAAAACTACTGGAAATTTTTTCAACGACTTGGGATTGTACCAATACTTCTGTTTTTAAAAGGGTGCAAACACCAGGAAAGTTGTTTTTCCTTCTCTATGCAGAGGAGGAGTTCCATCTTGTAATAATGTTGTTGAATAGAAAGACAGAAAGACAAGGAAAGGGAGAAAGGGGTGAAGAAAGAAAACCCTTTCAACAGCATCTGGCCTAAAGAGACACCCAAACCAGACACTGCATGGGCTCTGTTTCTCTGTCAGGTGGGGCAGCTTTTCTTCTCTCGCAGAGTTTGTGGCTTACCCCAGAGGCACTGAGCAGCTGTGTCGGGGGCTCCTTCTGGCTTATGTCAAGTACAAGGGACAAAGAATGTTAACAGCACATATAATTGCAACTGCGGTTATTATCCCCAGTGAACCTGATCTTGCAGCAACCTGATCGCTGGAACCTCCTTCGCACAATCCAGAAACTCAGCCCCCGCCCCCATGTCCCCTGTGTTGTGGGCCTAGGTTTGATGACGATGATGAGATTAGTCCTGTTTGCTTAGTTTCGTTTTGGATTTGTGCTAGCTCGTATAAGATGAGCCCCGTTTGATGGTTGCAAGGCTTTTTCCAGTGATGGTTCTTGGAAATCACTTGCCATGGCTGACTCTGAGGTTCTGCGTATGCCTGGGCTCGGGAGGGCAGCAAGGAGGAGGAGGAGGGAGGAATCAGGCAGCAGCAGCCCGGGCGGCCGAGCCTGGGCAGGCGTAGGGCGCAAACCTGGGCCAATCAGCCCCCAGATGGGTGAAAAGATACAGTCCTTACCATCCTGGAGCTAGCAGACAATCAAGAACATTGCGATCATGGCTAGAATGGAATTTTGTGTCAGAAACAGTGGGAATATAGAAGAAGGAGGGTCTGAATGGATCCAAGGAATCAGAGAGAGAGGGTCATGGGGAGGTTGACCAGATAGACAAATGAGGTGAGCGTATGTAAATAACTGTAGTACCTACCCTTTATTGTGTACTTGCTAAATACCAGATGCTGTACTAGCGATATAGTATAAAATAGTATAGTGCGGTGTAGTGCGGGGTCGTGTTGTGTAGCACACTTAGTACAGCACAGTATAGTGTAGCATGGCATAGTATAGTAAGGTTTAGTGGAGTCTAGTGTAGTCTAGTCTAGTACAGTGTGGTATGGTGTAGTAAAGAATAGTGTAGTATGGTATAGTGTAGGGTAGGTAGTATAGTGCAGTATAATGCAGTGCAGTGCAGTACAGTATATTGTAGTACAGTAGAGCATAGGGTAGTATAATGAAGTCTAGTGTATTATAGTGTAGTAGAGTGAAGTACACAGCATAGTGTGGTGTGGTAGAGTACAATACAGTCTAGTACAGTGCAGCCTAGTATAGTGTAGTAACGGTAGAGTACAGTATAGTGTAGTAACGGTAGAGTACAGTATAGTGTAGTAATGGTAGAGTACAGTATAGTGTAGGGGAGTACAGCGTTGTCTAGTGTGGTGCAGCACACCACAGTATTGTATAGTGTAGGATAGTACAGTATAGTATAGCACGGTGCAGTGTACGTTGATATAGTGTAAGATGACGTAGGGGCCAGGATTTGACCCAGGACAGATCTGTCCCCACCACTGGCCCCCTGACCACTGTATTGTGTGCCTTTCATGTGTACAGCATTAGTCGCCAAGAGGGTGACAGCAGTTGGGCATGAGAGGGGCATTAGCCACTATTCGAGGATGTCTGACCTAGAGGACAGCCATGGCCTCTAGTCAACTGTCGTCCCTCCAGGCCCTGCTGGCCAGGCAGGCAGCCTCACGCTGCGAACATTACGAAACCTCCCAGGCAGCCGGGCTTCTGCGGTGCCCCCCTCACACGCCACCAGCTTTGCTGGAAGAATGCTGTGAGCTTAAACCCTGTTCTCCTGGGGGTGCGGGTGGGAGCAGGAAGGGTCAGCCTCCTGCTTTCTCATCCTTAACCCCAAGCGCGGAGTCCGAGGTGGGGAGAGGTCTGCCACTAGGTCTCGTTTCCCTCCAACACTGCGACTTGGACCTCGGAACATCCTTGCTACTGGCTCCTCCTGGGATGTAGAAACCGGAGACGACGGGCTGTTAGGAAATGAAAAATGAGGCGCAGAAGCAATTTTCCTCGTGGGCTCCGGCCCCAAGAGTGTCAGTCTTTGCTTTGGATGCAGGTCCTTGTCTGTTCTGTTCTTAATTTATTCTTGCGGATCTGCCCAAGTGTAGTTAAAGTTAATGGAAGGGAGGAGAGCGGAGAGCAGGGAGTCGAGGGGCCGAGGTGCTGCCAGGAAGAGGCAGACAAACCCGGCGGTGTTCGGGCTGGGGCTCCTGAACTGCCTTGTGCTGGAAGTGATGGCTCTACGTACGATGCTCCATCCTTACAGGGACATGTGGGTGTGCCAATGGGCCCTTCCCCAGGGACCCGCTGCCCTGTCCCCGGAGACCTCTGTCTTTGACTCCCTCTCACTGGCTTTATTATCATTCAAAACGTGCAGGAGGAATTTTCAAATGGGGTCCACACTTGAAGAGAGAGGAGCGGCAGACAACAGCGCTCTGTGTCGATGGTCCATCCAGTTGCATCTATATTGGAACAGATTTGGGTTTTTCTTTGATGCTGGGCTGGTTTCTAACTCCACCTTGTTGCCTGACAGTGAGATGAATAATGAGAGCGATTAGAGAGGAACCGCTCTAATTCCTCCTTGGCATCCTATCGCCGGCCCATTGCATCTCTCACCTGAACTCCTGAAAGAGGCGTCCCGGCCTCCACCCACCTCCACCCGCGCTCCCTCAAACCCCCTGCCTACATGCGGCCGCCAAAGCAGGTGCTCTGATGTGCCCATGTGACAGTGCAGCTCGAAACCCTTCTGTGCTCCCCATGCTACAGGGTACAGTCTGAGATCTTGAATGGGATCTCTACAGCCCCTCAAGATCTGACCCCCCTTGGTGTCTATTCAAGCCTCTGCCACCTCCTCACCCCGCACCCCGTTCTCCCTCCCGCAAAGCACACCGGCCTGAACTTCTTGCCTCTGTACCCCTGGCCTCGCCTGGCTTCAGCCCGTGCTGCCTTCTATCCCTGAAGTGCTTCTACCGCCAAGCCCTACCCCTCCTTCAGCACCTGCCTTCAGATGACTCCTCTACTCAGAAGCCATCTGAGCCCCGCCCCTGCCCACCCCCTCACCCATCCCCCATGGGTGGGGCTTCCTTACTCTGCGTCCACTTTTATTCCCACTCGGCACAGGGCATTGACATGTATCTTGACTACCTGCCCAGAACAGGTTCTCAGCGAATCTTTATGGAAGGAATGAGGGAAGAAAGGGAGGAAGGAAGGGGAGGAACAGGAAGTAAGGGAGGTGGAGAGAAGAGGGATTCCTGTGTCCACTCCCAGGAAACTTATTTAAGACCAGGATTGTTGTCACTCATTTCTATATTGCCATATTAGCTCCCAGTGGCCAGAGACATCCTAAGAAAATGTAAGTCAGACCATGTCATTCCTCAGCTAAAACTTGCCAACCTCCCTTGAAGTGAAAGGTCCTTATGATAACCTCCAAGGCCCTGCCTGAGCCGGACATCCTAGACCTCAAATCACTTCTCAGATCTTCCTCCCTACATCTCTCCCCTCTCTCTGCTCCAAGCCCACTGGCCTCCTTGCAGAGTCATGCATTCTCTACAGGGATATTCCCACTCCCAAGTGTGCAAAAATTGGTTCTTGAGGATAAAAAAAAACTTATTCTTTTTATTTATAAAGCATGCATATACACACATTACATAAACAGATATACAATAAAATTTCATCTGAGGGGGCAATTAGGAAAAAAATGTCTAAAAAGCCTCCTTAGGAGTGTGATCATTAAAAAGAAAAGGTTGAGAAACACTGCCTAAATCATGCCAGGAATGATAGACCCCAGGGCCTTTGCACTTGCTTGGAATTTTCTTTCCCCAGATTCTTGCCTGGCTCACTCCCTTATGTCCTTTGCTTCCTTACACGGATGTCATCTTAATGGGGCCTTCCCTGCCTACCCTTTCCAAATAGCAACCTTTCACACTGCCTGCTCCTGTCTGCTAATTTTTTTTTCTTAGCCCTAGCCTATTTGGCCCATGATATATTTTACTAATTTTTTCCTTGTTTATCGTCTTTCTATTGTTATCAAAGCCTAGAAGTAGACTTTGTTTTGTTCACTGCTATATCTTCAGTGCCTGGAATAAGCTCTGGTGCAGAGCAGGTGCTCAATAAATACTTGTTTGATGAATGCTTAGGGTGACCTGGCATGTAACAGGTACTTAGTGTGGCAGTGACCGGAAAGCCCCATTCCTGGCAGTGGTTTCAACTTTCTCCCCAGCCGTGATGCAGGGAAATGCAAGTAGGCAGCTCAGGTGACCCAAGATCAGAGAGAGGAAGACAGTCTGAGATTCTGACTACACAGCCCTAGACAATTGAGAACTAACTGAGTGCGTCCTGTAGCTTAGGGTGTGATGGGATGATGCAGAGTACGTTGGACCAAATGCCCGTGGGACTCCCTGTGCTGTCAGTTTGCTTTGGAATGGACATCAGAGCCTGCAAGGGAAGGGATGATGGACAATTTCCCAACCCTGGCCATGTCGCATCCTCTACCCTGGGCCCAGGGACAACCGGTGGGATGACGCCCCTGCCCCGCTGACAAGCCACACTGGTCCATTTCCCCCGTTTCCCTCAAGAAACGTGTTCCTTTAAGCTTCGCCCACTCACGAGCCAGTACCTGTCATCACGTGTTGAACGTTGTGCTTTTCAAGTCGAGCACAGAGAGTACTTTCTGACAGTAGTGGAAAACTTCATGGGAGGAACGTTACCCAACTTTGTCATCACTTTTTTAATGAGCAAGGGTCCCCTAGCCAGGCCCTCATTCGCTAATAAACCGATGTGAAACTGCATGCCAGGTTCTCAATGAATTGAATGGTTACCTAATGATCACTCAGGTAAATTATATAAATGTATTGCTACATTTATATAATTTATTACAATATTATGAATTATTTATAATCCTTCACAACCTAAAAAGTCAAGGTTCGTGATTCAGCTAGTCTTATGAAGAAAGAGAGTCACATCCTCTCCAAAGAAAATTCTGGCCTGAGGTTGTCTGGCCAATCTGTACAAGCCAACCACTTATGAGATAATTACTTAGACCTTCAAAATCTTTACTTTGTTTCCTTTTCTTCTCTTGTAAAAGAGTTGTTTTTAACCATAAGTGAAGCTTGTAAAAGGACTCTCAAATCCCACCAGCCTGGATGAGTTACTTTCCCTTATTCCCTTCCCTTCCCTTCCCTTTGCTTCTCTTCTTTTCAGACCTGTTGCCTTTTCTGCCTCCTCTCTCTCCCATGCCTTTGTTTCTCCCTTTCCTCTACCTCTCTGTTATGTTTACTATTATTATTATAAAGTTTTTAAAATTATAAGTTGATGGAAGCTCATTGTAAGAAATTTGGGGGAAAAGGCCATAATTCAACCACCTGGTGAAAAAACTGTATTTTTAAGAACATTTTGATGTACAGACTTCTCATTTCTTTCCTTCCTTTCTTTTCCTTTCAATTTTTTAATCATGAGATTGACATCAGACCGACTTTATAAGCCCCTTTTTTTCCCACTTAACGTATTATGGAACTTTTTCCATTTCACAAAGTATTTTTCTGCAACATGTTTTGAGTGGAGGCTTCATATTCCTGTATAGGGATGAGCTAGCATTTATTAAACCAATCCTGTGTTGTTGAGCCTCAAGGTAATCCTCCCCACCCTTTTTACTGCTCTAAATAATGCTCTAAGGGATGTCCTCAAACAAAATAAATCTTTGGACTAACTTTTGCTTTTTCTTAGAGTAAATTTCTAGAGGTGGGGTTGCAGGTCATAAAGCATGAAGGTTTTTCACTCTCTTAGGCCAATTAGTTCTTGGGAGTCACATGCATTCCCCACCCTCCATGGCAAGGGGAGGCCTACTGAGTAAGGGAGTTTTCAATGGCTCCTCTCTCTTTCCTTCATGTTTGTTCCTGATCTTGGCCCTGAAGATCTCCTTTCCTTCTTCTTTGGGGAAGCTGTGCCAGGGAGCAGCTATATATCTGGAAATCCACATTCCCGCTCACTCTGACCTAGGGTTAGCAGTCTTCAAAATCCACTGGAAAAATTCTAGCAATGCCAAGTCCTGGCTAGAGTTGCCATGGTGACAGACGATGACAACAACCCTTTATCCACCTCCCATCCTACGTCTTCAGAAGCTGTCGAGGCTCAAAAGGCGCTAGGGAAAATGTCTGCTTTATCAGTGGAGGCAGCTTAATCCCACCCAGCTGGGTGTCTCATATGGGCAAAGCTAATGGCCAGCCAGATTTCACCTGGATCTTATAAAAATACCACTTCTGTGCTTTTTGTAAATGCTTTTTTCTTCTTCTTTTCTCTTCCCTCTTTCCTGCTTTCAGTATGTCCCCAATAATCCTAGATTTCCAAAAGTCAATCTAAACGCATACCTAGGGCACTGACAAAGAGGGGACATTAAAAACGTGAGAACACAGGCCATATGAAAATGCCCTTTTGAGAAAATCAGGAAAATTTGGTTATGGTCTAAGTATTGGAGGGAGCCCTCCAAAAAGTAAATTTAACTCATTCAGGTATAATACTGGCCTTGTGGTACAAAAGAATATGACCGTAATTTTTAGAGATGCATCCTAAAGTATGTGCAGATGAAGTGATGCTTTGGATGTGCTTTCAAATAGTTTAGCAAAGAAAAAGAGAGAGAATATCAATGAGGCAGTGTGACCAAATTTTAATAATACTGAACTTTGACGATAGCTTTAAAAATCATACTCTTCTCTCTACTTTGAGTGTCTTTCAAAGTTTCACATAAAAAAATTAATAAGAACAACATTATGTGCTTTACATTCATTTTTTTCTAACAAAGCACTGTAATGGTCTTGAGAGAAGACCACCAGAACTCTTACATTTATTCTGTGACTTAACATTTCCTTTTGAATTACGTCTAGGGTTGGACCACTGTCATTTCAGACCCCTGGTCCCAGTGTCCCAGTCCCAAAGCTACAGGGAAGACCTCCCCCTTCCCCAATGCCACTAGTGGGACAAAGGCCAAGGAGACCCCTGATCTCTCCTCCAGGGTGGGGCCCGGGGCATGTCACCTTTCTGGTGGTTCTCGGCCTTAGTGTCACATACATCTTCAGTAATTTAACACTCAAAAATGCATTATTCACATAGAAAAGGTTTTCACTGCAGTTTACACATACAAGGGCCTGTGAGAGCCAAACTACTTCCTCCAGCCCTGCTTTGTTCTTGGTTGCTAGGCACCCTATGGCTTATGAGAACAATATTTACTTCTATTTCTTTTATTTGGGCCTGTATTTGAAATCTGAGCAGCACCCAGGATGCCAGGGCTGGGGATTTTCTAGGGGATAAAATGCTCTATGAAGCTGTTTGTCCATGCTTCTATCTTGGTGATAGATAGGTTCTTCCCACACAAGGTCAAGGCCTTGGATTGGTGCTTGGATCTCTGCTTGAAGCAGCAAGTGTAGGATTCCCACAGGAGATGTGGGTTCAAGGGGCTTCAGAAATCTGTACGGAAATGCTAGCCAATCCACCACTCCTCCTCGATTCACACTGAGGGCTTTCTTTGCAAAAGAGATGTGTTAAAATAGTCATATTATAAAAGACTCAAATAATAATATGGAAGTAAAATGCAGAAGTCCTGCTCCTTCCCCATCCCCTGTTCCTTCCCAGTGGTAACCAGCACGTACCATTTGTTATGGTCTTTGACCTTGTAGACCCCACAGCTCCTCAGCAGTAATTCTACGGACCTCCTAGGTATGTGGCAGGCAGGGACACAGATACAAGACAGACAGGCCCTGGTTCCTACCCTTAAGAAGCTTATGAGGTTTGTGGCCAAGGAAATCTCTAAGAGGTCTCCAAGGAAAACTCTAAAGGATGGGCGAGATTCAAAGTTATAGGTTGTAATCACATCCATTCAGAGGAGTAAAGAGAAACCTCTGTTTAATCTACTCACAACACTTCTGACAACAAATGTAGAGGGATTTTCCCCATACCAACCAATCCTCCAACTTGGCAGACAGCAGCTGGCGGTCCTACAATTCAATTCTGACGCTAACTCCCCAGAGTTCATGCAGAACCCACAGGTTAATGATTCAGTCCCACAAGACTGACCCCACTCCAGTTGCCAATCTCAAGTTCCAAGCTGTCACCCATGTCTCTTACTGGCTCTAAACCATGGTTCTCATGATCCCCCTCCTCAGGTTCAATAATTTGCTGGAATGGTTCTCAGAACTCCGGGAAACACTCATTTCACAGCATGTTATAAAGGATGCAGAAGAGCAGCTAGATGAAGAGGTGCATAGGGCAAGATCTAGAAGGTCCCAAGCACAGGAACTTCTGTCCCCATGGAGATGGGGTCCACCACCCTCCTAGCCTGTGGATGTGTTCACCAACCTGGAAGCTCTTGGAACCCCACAGTTTAGGAAATCTTATGGAGGCTTCATCACGTAGGCATGATCAATTATTAACTTTACCTTTAGTCCCTCTCCTCCCCTCTCCCTGGAGGGTGAAGGGTAGGTCTGAAAGCTCCAAGTATCTAAACATAGCTGGGTCTTTTGGTGACCAGCCCCCACCCTGAAGTTATCCAGGAGCCCACTAAAATCTGCCTCATTAAAACAAAAGAAGCTCTTATCACCCAGGAAAGTCCAAGGGATTTCCGAGCTCTGTGTCAGGAACCAGGATCAGAGACCAAATGTTAGAACAAAAGATGCTCCTAGCGCCCCTATCACTCAGGAAATTACAAGGGATTTAGGAGCTCTGTGTCAGGAACAAAATATATATATCTTATTATGCCACAAGAAGGAAATAATTAGTGAGAACAGAAGTCCTGGGACACTCCAGGTAACATCTGAGCAATACTTCAAAGGATGGGGAGGATTTAGATCATGGAGAAGGAAGACTTGCCTGGTGGGAGAGAATGAGGGGAGCAGGGCCTGGGCCTTATGCACCTGTATAGGCATGGTGGTTGTGTCCTTTAGGAATCTTTTGGATGCAAATGATAGAAAAATCTAACCCAAATTGCCTTAGGCAAAAAAGAGAATATTTATTCATGTATTTATTTATTAATATTTATTCATTTATTCAAATAAAAAGCTCAGCAGATATATTGAGTTTAGGCATGGCTTGATCCAGGAGCTCATAAGATGTCAAACAATATCCCTCAGCTCTGTTCTCCTTCTTGTGGACTTTATTCTGGTACCATATTTGGTGGATCAAGATGGCGGTCAGCAGCTCTAGAATCTAAAGTCTTTCAGGTTAGATGCTGAGGAGAAAAGAACACATCTCATCCTGTTAGCTTCCCAGGATTTACTCTCATAGGACAAATTTCTCCCTGAAGCAGTCACTGTCACCAGAGATTGAAATTATGCTAATTGATCCATTGGGTCACATGCTCAGAGAGACAGGGGTAGTTGTTGTTCAAAGAATGTTTGGGGTTCTGTTACCAGAAGAGGATGCATCAGTGCTCAGAGGAAACCTGCAGAGCATGGCCTCCACAGAGACTCTAGATATAATGAGAGCTTTGCTTGTCCTACTTGCAGGAGCCTGTTTGGGAGCAAAAAACCACAATAAGGAGATTAAGTTGAGCAAAGACTCCTCACTCAACTCCTGGGAGCCTGTTTTGCTCCATGAGTTCTGGGAGGGTGACTTAGAAGGGCCACACCTACCTCAGTCGGGGGTTCCCCAAGCCTTCTGACGAAAAGCTCGTTGCCTCCTGGACAAATCCAAGCCTGAGGTCTTGAGATTACTGAATTGTTCAGGCTTCTGGAGATGATTAATCATCCAGAGAATCAGGATACAGGAAACCCAGGGAAGTGTTGACTCAGAGTTTCTGTCCTGATATCTTGGTGGACCGAGGAGTGAATTGGGGACCCGCCATGGCCATGGCCAAGGCAGCCACACTCTAAGCACGGAGGACACTGAGAAAGGGGGTGACATGAGCGGAGGCCCCAGAGCCTCGAGACGCAGCCAGGAGGGAGCCCCTTCAGGTGCTTCTCTGGGGCATACCCTCAAGAGAGGCCTGGGGACAGAGTCCTACTTCTGTGGAGTCCAACAGGCTCTCAGCCACCCCATTGGGACTCCTTTGCTCCCCAGGAGGGAAATGTAGGGGGAGCTCATCACTGCAGCTTCAAACAAACCCCCTGAAACACCAGGAAGAACTTTTGTTTCATTCCTTTTTCTGTTCTTCCCCAAGGACCAGGTGTTGCCTTCCACTGGAAATGAAAAATATGGGAATGAGAAGATACAGAAGGGAGACACACAGATGGGGAAAGGAAGATGAACTGAAGTTCGGAAGAAAACCAGGTGTAGGCTTGAGATTTAAGTGTTTCCTTAGAAAGTTTATAGAATGAATATGTTGCTTTTAACTGACAACTGGAAGTAAACAGGGAGAGGGGTCTCAGGGCTCAGTTGGGGAATGGGGCAGGCAGAGAAATTAGCCTTTTGAGAAGTAATACTTTTCACTTTACTTAAACCATTTTGGACAGAAGTATTTCATAGTGTTTTATATAGTGCTGTGCCTCCTAAAACATGAGATGTAACAGAATTGTTTATCTTTTTGTCTTGGAGTTGTCACTGTGAACTCAGATGTGATAATACCTTCTGAAGTGTTTAAGATTTTTGACAAAACCAGAAGTCCACACAACTCTATGCTGGGCATAATTTTGTTTCTTTAAAGGAAATAACTGAGAAACACTCAAAAACCAAGGATAAGAGGGCACTTCTTCAACCTGATGAAGAGCATCTATTAAACGCACACCCCCTAACATAATGGTGAAAGAGTAAATGTTTTCCTCCTAAGATCAGTACAAGACAAGGATGTTTATTCTTGCCACTTCCATTCAACATTTCACTGGAGGTTCTATCCAGGAAAATTGGCCAAGAAAAAAGAAAAAAATAAAAAGCAGCTGATTGGAAAGGAAGACATAAAACTAGGTAGACATGATCTGCAAATGATAGAAAAAGCCAAGGAATCCACTAAAAAATCTATTAGAACTAATAAACAAGTCCACCAAAGTTACAGAATACAAGATAAATATATAAAATTAATTGTATTTCTATACACTAGAAATGAACAATGAAAATGAAACTAAGAAAACAATTCCATTTACAATAGTATCAAAAAGAAGAAAATACTTTAAAATGAATGAAACCAAAGTAGTGCACGACTTACACACTGAAAACTACAAACCACTGTTGAAAGAATTAAAGAAGATTTAAATAAATAGAAAGACATCCTATGTTCATGAATTGGAAGACTTGATATTGTTAAGATGGCAGTACTGCCTAAAGTGATCTACAGATTCAATATAATCTCTATCAAAATTTCAACTTCTTTTTTTTCCTCTAGAAATTTACAAGCTGATTCCAAAATTTATTTTAGCCAGAACAATCTCAAAAAAGAAGAAGAAAGTTGAAGGACTCAAACTTCCTGACTTCAAAACTTAAAACAAAGTTACAATAATCAAGACAGTGTGGTACTGGTATGCTTATAGACAGTGTCTATAAGGATAGACATATAAATCAATGAAACAAAATTGAGCATCCAAAAATAAACCAATACATCTATGGTCAATTTATTTTCAAGAAGGATGCCAAGACTATTCAATGGGGAAAGAATAGTCTTTTTAACAAATGGTGCTGTAGCAACTGTATGTCAATATGCAAAAAAATGAAGTTGGACCCCTACCTCACATAATACATAAAAGTTAACTTAAAATTGATTACAGACTAAAATATAAACGCTAAAATTATAAAACTCTTTAAAGGAAACATGAGTAAATCTTCATGACCTTAGGTCAAACAATGGTTTCTAACATATGACACCTAAATCACAAGCAACGAATGAAAATATAGACAAATTGGACTTTACCAGAATTAAAAATGTTTGTGCTTCCAAGGACACCTTTAAAAAAGTGAAAAGGCAACCCACAGAATGGGAGAGAAAGTATTTGAAAATTACATATCTGATAATAAACTTATATCCAAAACATGTAAAGAACTCATAAAACTCAAGAAGAAAAAGACAAACAACCCAATTTAAAAATGGGCAAAAGATCTGACTTGACATTTCTCCAAAGAAGATGTACAATGGTTAATAAGCACATAAAAGGATGTTCAACATCATTAGTCATTAGAGAAATGCAAATCAAAAGCACAATGAGGGCTTCCCTGGTGGCGCAGTGGTTGAGAGTCCGCCTGCTGAGGCAGGGGACATGGGTTCGTGCCCCGGTCCGGGAAGATCCCACATGCTGTGGAGCAGCTGGGCCCGTGAGCCATGGCCACTGGGCCTGCCCGTCCGGAGCCTGTGCTCCGCAACGGGAGAGGCCACAACAGTGAGAGGCCTGCGTACCACAAAAAAATAAAAATAACATTTAAAAAAGCACAATGACTATACCACTTCATACCCATTAGGATGTCTAAATCAATGCAACAGGCAATAACAAGTACGGATGAGGATACGGAGGAATTGGAGTCCTCATACACTGTTGGTAGGAATATAAAATGGTACGGCAGCTTTGGAAAACAGTTTGGGAGTTCCTCAAATAATTAAATATAAAGTTACCATGTGACTCTACAATTCCATGCCTAGGTAAACACTCAACAGAAATGAAAATATTATTCATAAAAAGGGGAAACAATCCAAGTGTCCATTAACTGATGAATGAATAAATAAAATATGGTATAATCCATACCATGGAATACTATTTAGCCATAAAAATGGGATGAAGTGCTGACACCGATAAATATGAATGAACCTTGAAAAATCATGCTAAGTGAAGGAAGCCAGACGTAAAAGGCTATGTATTGTATTATTCCATTTATATGAAATGTCTAGAATAGGCAAATCTATAGAGACAGAAAGTATATTAGTGGTTGCCTAGGCCTGGGGGCTGGAGGAAAAAGGGATGGCGAGTGACTGCTAATGAATATAAGCTTTCTTTTTAAGGTGATAAAAATGTTCTGGAATTAGATAGTGAAGACAGTAGCACAATTTTGTGAATGTACTAAAAACTACCGCATTTTTACGCTTTTTTTAAAAATTATTTTTTTAATAAATTTATTTATTTATTTTTGGCTGCTTTGGGTCTTCGTTGCTGTGCGCTGGCTTTCTTTAGTTGTGGCGAGTGGGGGCTACACTTCGTTGCAGTGCGCGGGCTTCTCATTGCAGTGGCTTCTCTTGTTGCAGAGCATGGGCTCTAGGCTTGCGGGCTTCAGCAGCTGTGGCATGAGGGCTCAGGAGCTGTGGCTCATGAGCTTAGCTGCTCCACGGCATGTGGGATCTTCCCGGACCAGGGCTCGAACCCATGTCCCCTGCATTGGCAGGCGGATTCTTAACCACTGCGCCACCAGGGAAGTGCTGTACACTTTTAAAAGGTGAATTATATAATATGTGAATTACATCTCAATCAACCTATTAGAGAAAAAGGTGGAAAAAAATTAACTGAGGAAGCAGAAAATGCGGGCTACCAAGAAATCTGGAGGCTAATCAGAGAGTTTTTCTGTAGCCTCTTTTTTTCTCTAAACAATATGATATTATTTAAACAAATGATTTATACATCTTCTAGATGTTGCCACACTAGTTTTAGCCCCCTGCTTCTTGTATAATGTCAGTTTCTTCATGTGCCATGAATTATTTTTTCATGTATCTGACCAGCCCTAGACTCCCCCCACACCCCCCCAACATTTCTGGAGGTAGACACAGAATCTGGATCATAGCCAGAGGAAAGATGTTTCCACCCCACGCGTGAATTTTCTTAGAAAAGAAGCGGTAGGTAGTGGTATTAATTTCCTATTGATGCTGTAACAAATGATCACAAACAATTACTTACTACCATGTGTGGCACAACACAGGTTGCCTTATAGTTCTGGAGTCAAAAGTCCAGTATTAGCGTCACTGGGCTAAAGGCCAGGTGTTGGCAGGGTGGGTCCCTATAGGAGGCTCCAGGGGATGGTCTTTTCCTTACCTATTTTCTGACTCTAGCAGCCACCTGCATCCCTGGGCTCTTGGCTCCTTCCTCCATCTTCAAAGCCAGCAGCACAGCATCCTCTGACCTTCTTCCATCTCTCCCACTGCTGCTGTTGACACATCACTTTTTCCTCTTCTGTCGTTGAATCTCTCTGAGATTTATAAATGTCCATTATTAAGTGTCTTGAAAGGACCCTTGTGATTACATTTAGGGTCCACCAGATAATCCAGGATAACCTTCCCATCTCAAGATTCTTAACTCAGTCACATCTGCAAAGCCCCAATTTCCATAAAAAGTAATAACCACAGGCTCCAGGGATTAGAGCCTAGATGTCTTTGGGGGCCATTATTCAGGTTACCACAGTGGTGGTCACTTCCAGTTATAAATCCAAAACTACTGGAGGCACATGAAATGGGTGGGTCCCTCTCTAATCTTTGCTGCAAGATTAATCAACCAGCTGGCATGGCTTTGGGACAAACATTTCTCATAGGAACTTTTCATGAACCATTGCAATAATGTGAAATTTATCTTTGTGAGGCAAAGTTACCAGCTGTATGGTGAGTACTTCACGGCTCCAGTCCTAGAAAGGGTCCTGGAACCCAGGCTGCCTGCGTCAGAGAAAGGCCTGATGCCCTCTCACTAAAGGCTCCAGACTACTGTCCTTTGATCTCTGATGTCTGTTCTGTGCTAATTTTCTCTTACCTCCCTTGCTTTCTTGATGAGACACTGTGCCTGCCTCTGTGAGGTCCCCAGGCTTGTGGGGATGAGGAAAACAGATCATCAGCTTTGGGTAGAGTAGAAACAGAAACTGAGGGGCCGGAGAAAGGCCCTCTTCCATTCCCTTCTGTGACTGTGAGTCGACTTTGGTATTTCTCTTTTAACCCTTGAGCCTTTTTGTGAACACACTTCTAAATTTTCTAAGACATTGCAGGTACAAGAGGTTGCTAGATTGCTGGGTTCTGCATAACTGAAAAATTCTTGAATCAATCATCCCCAGAGGTAACCAGATTCCCCTGAGGCCCGCTTGTATTTTCAGCCTGCTCTGACATTTGCAGTAAGAGTCTCCCATTTTATTCTTTCCTCTTCATTATCAAGATCATTCTGAGCAAGTAAAATGGATGCAGCAAAGGACTGGAAGAGTTCTGTAGAATCTGATCCCATCTTTCCTGGAGCTCTTTGCTCTGAGCAAAGCTAAGTCAGACTTTTTGCTGTCTTTGCCATTTGTTGTGGCCTGAGATGACACTTCCCAGAGGTCCGTGTGACATTTTTATATTTGTTTCCCATTAAACTCCCATCTCTCGTTGTTTGCTAAAGTGCTTCTCTGGGCATCACAGCTGTGCAAAAGCAGTGTCTTCGGCCATCACCACCCAAGTGCCTGTGCCCATTGGGCCTTTTGAGATTGCATTGTTGGGACTCACTGTCGGGCACTTCCAAACCCTCTTCATAGTAATAATAGTCACAATGACTACTGTATATGGAGTGCGCATCAATGTGCTAAGGGTTTACTATTTACTCTCTCTTCTTTAACTATATAAACAACTCTGTAAGGAAGCTAGTAGTGTTTCCATTTTACAGATCAAGAAACTGAGACTTAGAGAAGTTAACTTGTCAAGAATCCCAGTTATTGGGTGGCAAAATTGGGATTTGAGCACAACTCTGTTTGCTTTCAAAGCTTGTGCTTTTAACCACTATCTCATGCCCGTAAGACCTAATCCTACTTCTTTCCCCACCCGGTGAGGCTTGCCATCCTAAATATAAAGGCTGTGATGGCTTCACCAGACTTTTCCTTGTGCACATGTTCAGAAGAGGTAGCTGCTTTCTCCTGTGATTTCTGTGCCAACCACTCTACAAACCAAGTCCCTCCTTCAGCCAGGATCAGGGCCAGAGCAGCAGATCTCTTAGTTCCTTGTGAATCTCGGAGATGCTTCCCCTTGGAAACTCTTCCGGTGTAAGCCTCGTGGTTTCCATTCAAGTAGTCTCCTGGATCTTTCCTTTAAAAAGGTGTGCATGTTGGGGTGGGCGGTCCTCAGCCCCTTCCAGTGTTTCTTGTGACATCATATAGTCACATCTGATATGGTAGATCCCTGAACCTTTACTGGATTTATCTCTTACCTTCAAGAGTACGTGTGTCCCAGCAAAGCTTCCAACATCCACTTCTTGCACATCTAGTTTGACCAACACGATGTCGTGGATGTAAGAGACAAATGTGGTGTTCTGTGCAATGGCCAGATAGCTCATGCATTCAGAATACATAATGACCAAGGGTGCGGGCTGAGATATCACTGGGTCAATACAGTAGATATACGCAGTGCTTCATCTCAATGTGAACACTAGAACGTTCTAGAACACAGAACGCTTCTGGTTCTCCTTCCTGGTAGAGATGGAAAGGAACACATTTTCCCAGTCCACGGCTCCATTCCATGTGCTTGAGGCCACGTAATCTGCTCTAGTAAAAATACCACATCTCGCATCACAGCTGCAATCAGGGCTACTACCTGGTTGAGTTTACATGAATCCTCCAGGATCCGTCTGGGACCGCAGGGTCTAAACTGGTGAATTACAGGAGAATAGGATGGGACCACCACCTCTGCATTCCTTAGCTTTTTCTGGGCCACCACAACTTCACCTGAGATGAAACAGTGGTTTGGATTTACTGTCTCGGCCAGGGGAGGGAGGTGAGATTGTAGAGGCTTCCACTTGGCCTTCCTTACTATGATAACTGTAACCTCACAGGCCAAGGAACCAATGTGTGTGTATGGTGGGTATGGGGATACTTGCTAATTACCAAGGGTATCCATTCCGATTACACAGGCATAGACTAGGGAAATAACCACTGGGTGGATCTCAGACCTGGTGAACCCACTGTGAACTGGGCTTCAGCTAGGACTTTATTCATTATTTGGACCTTATATTCACCCACTCTAATGGGGGCGGGTCACAATAATGTTTAGGTCCTCAGGTATCAATGCCAGCAAAAACATGTGTCCAAGAACCCTCAAAATATCTGAGCATGCCCCTCTCCTCAGAGTACAGGTGGCCACATAAGTGGCCACAGGTCCCTTTGGGGAAAGGACTGGGGGACCAGCCTCCTTCAGTCAATCTGTTTCAGGTGTGAGAAAGTGGGTAAGGGATGGTAACTTTTTATTGCGACGGCTGCCCTTGGTATCCTGATTCTTCATCCTTTATTTTGGTTTATTTTGGTTGTATTGAGCAGTACCCTTGACGGCTGCCCATCTATTGTTCCCCTCAGAATGCACATTTATTTGAACCATTTCCATAACTCCCTGTGGGTTATCCCTCTGGCTGCCACTCCCACCTTGCTGCGCACAGTGATAGTTACATGAACCTTGCATCTGACAGTGAGCTCTGCCTCCTGGCCTCTATCATCCCCGTGGCTAGCAAGGAACCCAATTCTGTATCAGGATCTCCACCAACAGCCCTGACCTTCAGGGCAGAGGCACCACTGGGCTTCTTCATGCTGTTTGCCCTCTCCCCCATGCATTCTTTTTCCTTTGGCAAAGGTAGCATCCTTCCAGGCCTCCCTGTAGAACACAAGAGCCATTGGGTTCTCTGGCCTTGTGTGGTACATCCACTCAAGCTTGCCCACTTTCCCGAGCCTTTTCATCCCTTCCTACACCACCTGCTATGGCAGAACTGGCATATCTACTTCATTTAGCGTCCCATTGTCTAAGCTTCCAGGAGCCAAACTAACAAGGTATTAGCTTTGTCTCCTGGGCCGTTGCCGGGATGTTAAATGCTGTATCAAAGGAGAGTTTCCATAACAATAAACTTTCCCATCCAGCTTTGCACTTCATCTCACTCATCCAGCATGCTCAGTGTCCATCCTACACATACCCTCCTGGCTCCTGCAGGGATGTGTGGACTGGGTCGCACGGCTCCTCCGGGCTATACTCCCCTCCATCCCTTCATAGGAACACACTTCTCTGGCCAGATTACGCTGTGACAGGAGCCTTCAGTACTTGTGATTGGTCCATTCCTCTTTTCTACTTCTTCCTGGTTCAGTCTTGGGAGATGGTACCTTCCTAAGAATTTGTCCGTTTCTTCTAGATTGTCCATTTTATTGGCATATACTTGCTTGTAGTGTTATCTTATGATCCTTTGTATTTCTGTGGTGTCCTTTGTAACTTCTCCTTTTTCATTTCTAATTATATTGATTTGAGCCCTCTCCCTTTTTTTTCTTGATGTGGCTGGCTAAAGGTTTATCAATTTTGTTTATCTTGTCAAAGAACCAGCCTTTAGTTTCATTGATCTTTGCTATTGTTTTCTTTGTCTCTATTTCATTTACTTCTGCTCTGATCTTTATGATTTCTTTCCTTCTGCTAACTTGGGTTTTGTTTATTCTTCTTTCTCTAATTGCTTTAGGTGTAAGGTTAGGTTGTTTATTTGAGGTCTGGTGACAGGAGGGGAGCCGGGGGTAGATCTGCAGGGGGGAGGGGGAACATGGGAGGGAGGTGTCATGCGTTGTCTTGCAAAGCAGATCTCATCATCATCTTCATGCAAACGCAGACATAAGCCTGTAAGGAGAAGAGCAGGATACTTTTGCAGGTCTAGAGAATTCCAGGGGATCTTGGATCTGAGATGGTTTAATATATCAACCTCGTTGCCCCCATCCCACTCCTTTCCAACCAGGGCCCTGATCTTGCCATAGCAGATCTGCCAGAGTTGAGACTTCACTTTTCCTTGGAGCTCTTCTACTCTTCTAACTAAATTCAGGGCCTGCTTCTTAGCTGTCTCTGCCCAGTTGCAGAAGACGAGGCTCTCTTCATATGCTGTCAAGGAGGCCCTTGGGTTTTTATTTTGCCTTATATTGATGTCTAATCACCATCAGCCTTTACTGTCTTTCTCTGATGCACGGATAACTTCTCGCAACAAACATCTGATTCCATAGTTCTTATAATGACTATTTCCTCCAAACTCTTACACACCTGAGGTCCAGTATCCACCAGAGCATCTCCCTCGCAGCTATCACGTCCTAGTTCACTTACCACTGGTGACAGGTCCTCACTGCAGCAGCCAGCAGGTGACCTGGCTCCAGTGCACTCCCAGGACCAACTTCCACAGGTCAGGCTCCGCAGCAGACAGACCGTGCGCAGAGCTTTGCTGGGAGAGGTCTCGGGACCGACAGCTGTGAGGGATGGGGGAGGAAGGAGCGGGCAGAGGGAGAAGCTAAATTGTGATGCAGCTGCAACCAAAGCCTCAGCCAATCCCGATGGGAGCTTGAGAGCTGGACTCTCCCCAGGTTAGGCAAGGGCTGGACCTCTGTGCCCCTTCATCAATGAGTAATAGGATGCAGGCTGCCTCCAGCCAAGGGGCGTACCCTTGGGGGAGGCTGCTCTCCGGGGCCAAGGGCAGTTGTGGAGAGGAACTCAGGGAGAAGCTACAGCAGCCAACTGTTGCAGAGCTGGGAGGATGAGTGCCGTGCAGCACATCCCTTCACCTTCCTAAGAGAAAGGGGTGTGCGGGGGGTGGGGGGCACATTAGCCTATTTGTGTAACTTCTTTCATTGCTCTGAGACCGTAATTTATATCCTTTACACTGAATTAATCCTACACCACTCTGACTGTAGGGTTTTACCAGTATACTCACGTTCATACCCTCTTCCTTCTTTTGTGCTATGATGTCCTATGTTTAACTTCTGCATATCTTATGAACCCCATAACACGTTGCTATTATTTTTGCTTTGAATAGTTAATCATCTTTTAAATAAATTCAACATTGATAAAAATTGTCTTTCCTACTTATTTACACTTTTGGGTGATCCTCATTTCTTTCCTTAGATCAACGTTTCTGGGCTATTTGGGCTAAGAAGGGGTTAAGCTGTGATTCCAGAGGCCTGTGGTTCCTTTTGGGTTAAACTCTGTCTGGGCTTCAGAACCCAAGCATGTCGGGGCCTGTTTTCCAGGTCTTCTTCCACTGCCGCCTTCTCAACCATAGTCGAAGCCGTTGGAATAGAGTTGGGGAGAATTCTTGACTGAGTGATTTGTTTGGGGCTCTTCCAGATTTCCTCCATCCTGCTGGCCCATACAGTCCTCTCAGGCTCAACTAAGTCCTCCTCTGCTGCAGTCTCCCCAAATTCTGGAAGGAGACTCCTCCACCTTCTCATACCAGGATCCAGCTCCCTCCCCCGGTAAGAAGCCTGCTCACCCTTGAAAGGCTTGCTTTTCTCTGGAATTCATTTCATCAAGGTTTTCTTGCAACCCATCTCTCTTAAGTAGCCTGATAGAAGAACACACTGTTTATTTGCCCAAGTTTCTCTTGTCGTTACCCCAGGAACAAAGGTCCATTCTCTTCCGTTCTAACCAGAAGTTGGAGTCCTCTGCTTGTTTGCTTTGCTTCTGTTCTCTTTTCTCCTTTATGAGCAGGTGATGGGGAGGAGCTAAGGGGGAACGTACTGTATGATGAGGCCAGGACGATCCCAGAGCTCTGGTTTCTCCAAGCCAGCGTCTGGGATGCACGATGTTTCTGCTCCTCCTTGGAACGGTCACTGCATTTCCCTCCATCTCAGTGGAAGCTTTGGGGATGTAACCAGAGCACACACAGCGTTGCAGGTGACGAGACCTGTGTCTTACCTGTAGGCGCTGCTGCCAAAGCACTGTGAGGTCTTCGGCTTGACATCACCTCTTTGGACTTCCCTTTTCTCCTCTGCAAAGTGAGGAGTTTCTGCTATGCCGCCTTCACGGAGAACGAAGTGGTAGCACTTCAAGATTCTTGCTCAGCTTTTGCAGGAAAAAAAACTGAGGAGGGCATTTTGTGGTATCTGAGTTCCGGTAACGTGAGGGGCCCCCGTCGTGCTATACCTTCTTCATTAACTTGTGATGATAATGTACACACAAGGCACGAATCCTCTATTTTTAAAAAATAAGATGGTGGCTAATTTGATTTGAATGCTCCGGTCTGGGAATATGCTTCGTGATTTTTAATACAATTAGCATTGGAGATACTTCTGATTCTAAGGGTCTCTGGTTTCCGCTTATGGTATAAGTTCTATGCCCCAATGACTCGTGTTTCAATAAGGGAGAAGTGGCAACCTATAGTCAATAAAAAGGGTCTGTTTATACGGTTGCTATGCTTTTTGTTATCAGATGCAAGCTGCAGGGAGTATAGGCCTTGCTTTTAGCTCAGATTTCTGTAAGCAGCAAAGAACCCACAGATGATTTCGACTTGACGGTTTTACATACAAATTAGCATTATTTCTCAATAGGGTTTACTTGAAGGTAAACAAAAGCTGCCACCATGACCACGAGTCTGGGGAACCTTCTGGAAGTCTTAGCCCAGAAGTCAGGGGTCAGTAAGCCTGTGGGTCAGCTCTTGCTCTGAGCTGAATTATACAGACTTCAGTCCTGGATTCCCCCTGTTCTTGCACCCTTTTTCTACATGTTAGAATTCAGAGTTGGTCCGAACCACTCTCCAGATACGTGGCATTTTCACTGAGAAAATAGTGCCTTGGATCAAATCTCCAGTTCTGTTTTGGTAGCACCACATCCATTTAATACTCCGAGAATTCTAAAGAGAATAGGTGTTTGTAGTAACATGGTGGTGCAATTTTCACACTTCAATTTTTGTCATCAGTAAAACTCCTTGTCACTCTCAAGACAATTTCATAATAAGAAACTTTCTTCTATCCTTAGCTGTTGTTGACAAAAGTCCCATGAAACCATCTTAGACACTGACACAAGTTGTGCCCTGTTGCCCCTGTGATAAATCAGCCTATGATCCAATTTTTATGTGACAGGAAAGTGTAAGGAAAGCAGAGAAAAGTGAAAATGATACAGAGGAAAACACTGTGTAGAGCCCATCTGGTTGAGAATGTGTGCTTTGAGCTGTGATCCTACTTGTGTGACCGGGGAGTAAAGTTTGTATCGAAGCACAGCCTCCTACATCCTTGTTCAGAGGGGAATGTCACTAAATAGTTCTGGTGTGATTTCACAAGATGGAATTTAATCTCTCTGCAGCTGAGGCTCTCAGGTGACCAGAAAAGAACGGAAGATGAATCTTACGTATTTTCAGCAGGAAAAATATTCCTGAGACATAATTACCCACAATGCCCTCTCCAATGAATCTGGCTCTGTATGTTCAATTAATTAGGAAAACATAGATGAGACCAACTAAAATACTGTACAGAAATTAAAAACAAATACTGTTCCATCAGTAAGTGTTGTGGAGAGTATGAAAAACATACCTCTGTCAAGAATGTGAAAAACAGGGAGTGGCCTTGAAATAACATTTCTTTTCTTGACGGCATTGCTAGGAAAATCAAAAGCATATTGAACCTTGGACCAGGGCTCATGGCAAAGGGGGTAGTGACAAGATTATCTCTTCTTGGCACTTCTAGGAGAGGGATTAGTTAATTGAATCTGCGGTTTTTCGATTTAGTTGGTGCTTCTGGCATGGCTGCTGGATGGACAAGGTTCTTGGGTACCTTCTCCTCCTGGATCCTATGCCCAGTTCTCCAGGATGAGATGAAAAGGTTCTGCAGTCCATCAGTGCCCCAGCCTGTTTAGACAGCCTGATATAATGAGACGTGGATTTGTTTGAGCAGCATGGGGAACTTCGATGTCACTGGGTACCAGGAGAAAAGGTTCGTTTTTTGGAGATGTGGTTCTGTACTATTATCTCAAGTCCAAAATGGGAAGGTTGGGTGGGGAGGAGAGTACAGGTGGTTGTGAAAAGAGAAATAAAATTACGACCTTAAAAAGACTCCTCAACCTTAAGAAACAGAAAAAAGATACTAAAATATCTATATATATAAAGCAGAGAGATGGTGGGGAACTCAATGATTTCTCTTTTTCACCTAATTTTAAGGCTTAAGACTTTGATAAAACTGTTAAGCTCTTACAGGGGCCTCTCACCAGATTGCCAAATGTAAGGGTTATCATTGGAACGATTGCAGGGATGAGATCTCCAAGGGAATCCCTATATGAATTGTGTTTCCATCCGACACCCTTCAGCACCACCAGTTACTGATCTTTATTCTAAGTGTGAAAACGGTGGGATATTTTTATCCCTAGTTTATAATCAGGGCATTTATGACCCAAATAACTTCTTTCCTTAAGTAAGATTATTGTGCCCAGTCTATTTCTATAAAAAACCCTAGGCAAACAAACTTTGACAGTTCTCTGGAGAACATGGAGTCTTCATACTTTATGGTGGTGAACTACTGTTTCCCCCTCCAAATCTCCCAAATCTTCAAGTTAGAAGTCCATGGTTGGGGATGTGGTACAGACTGGGGGAGCATGCAACAGCCACACACACATCTGACATGGACAGCTGTCCTACCTCTAAATGGTGTGACGGCTGCATAAGTGAGATGACCTGGACGAGTCTTAATTTCCTCATTCATAAAGGGACAGTGCTGGGACAGATCATCTCAACAATCTCATCCTCCCCTCCCCCCAGATCTACTGGTCTAGGAGCTGATGAAAACTCTTTTTTTTTACCTGTGGAAGATTAAGGTTTATGTTTGTTAATATCCTAATATTCTAACACAACTGTATTTATAAATTTCACACTTTATAAGAGTTTTTTAGAGGGCTAAGTCAAAACTCATGATTCTGAAAAATAATTCTACTGTGGTTTAAAAATATAGAGAGCCAAAAAGCACCCCGGTTGTATCCAAATTCTTGGATAAGTTTGAGAGATGAGAAAACTGTACTCTTATTGCTAGTGTATAATTCTCACCATGAGTGTGTTCTTTCCTGAGATGTGAGAGAGTATCTTGCCCAAAGAGTCTGACTTTCTAAATGTCCAAAACAAACCAAGGCAACCAAATATAAAAAGAAACAAACAACAAGAAAGCAAAACAAGGAAACAAATATGATCCAAATTCCTTCCTCTTGTATCATATACTAAGGCAGGATCATGCCTTCAGATGTTTCCTTTTAGACTTCAGACAACTCAGGTGTTTTGCATATGATCATTACTCCAGACCCTGGCCACTGGGCAGGATGGAGAATGGGAAAAATGTTTTCTTTCCAACTTACCTCCCATAAAGGGGTTCCAACAGGGCACTGGGTGGAGTTTCAGCAAGAAGCAGGGTGGACTTGATTCTTTTCCCTTTCCTTCCTTCCCCACATCCTCTGCTTTACTCAAGAAAATGCAGGGTGCAACATTATTTCTTTTTAAAGCAGTCATGGAGAAAATTTAGAGAAAATTGCAAGACCTTGGATCTAGCTCCAATGTAGCCATGCTGTAGCCATGTGATTTAGGGCAAAGATTCCCCAGGACTCAGTTTCCCCATCTTGGAAAGGAAAGGTGGAACTATCTAAATGGTCTTCGAGGCCTCATCCAGCTCTAACATTCCATCTTGCTTAATCATCATCTTTAAATGTTCGGTAAGTCTCCCAGAGATGTATCTTACTTGTTTGCAGAACCAGAACCTTCTAGAAGGCTTAAAAAGAAAAGATACCAACTTCATATTATCTAAAACTCTAATAGAACAGTTTTGGGTATATCTCTTCCTCTTGCTAATTAAAAACATTTAGAGATATGTATTTTAATTTAACTATTGAACTAGTTTAGAGTTAATTAAGAAAGAAACACATTGGCACTAAGTACTTGCTCATTCCAAGATGACTGAGGTTTTAAATATTTAAGTTGTAAATATTGTGATTCAGACAAACATAACTTTATGAACAAGGAAGTTCAGGAGATTAAAATCCAGGAACACCATGGTGCAGTTGGGTCATGCTATAGATTGTGCAACCTTGTGAGCACATATTCATTGTTTGGGGCAAGAGATTCCAGTTAAGGATACATGGCTTTGAGTTGTGGAAGCTGGCTTCCTCAGATTGCCCTCCATCATTTTTTCCTTCCTTTGCTCTTTTAAAATTCCACGTCTGTCTTTGAAGAGGTTACCCCTAATATTAACAAGTTCTTCAGTTCTGCATTCAACTGGATGTTGAGCATATGTACTTTAGCTGCCGGAGTACAACAAAATCTCCGATTCAGTGCAACTGTGAATCATCCTGTGCCAGTTATCCATTTAATACCTCTCAGGTCCAAATTCACCCTTAACTGCCTGCTCTGGGAAAATGTAGAGAGCTCTTTAAATTGTTTTCCCTTGCCAGCTGGCATGATACCAAGCTTTGTCAATAGAGGACGCTGGAGAGACGTTACAGAAGGAAGATGTTTTTCTTTCTGGTCCTGGTTCCTGCTCCTCATGTGACCTCTCCAGCACCAGGTTTCTGTGGCTTCCAGGGCTCCCCAGTGCCCAACTGCAACGATGTCAGTGTCGGCAGCACCTAGTAGCTGGCAGCTTCCTCCTTAGTGTCCCCTGGAGCGATTTTGTAATGAAATACCGCCAGTGAGAAGTTGCCCTGAGGCGTACTTTCCCTGTCACCCTAAAGGACAGATTTCTGGCAAGTTTCTCTGGTGTGGCACCACAGCAACTTTCCTGCCATCCGGTGAGCCATGGCAGAACCCTCTGGATCTCAGCCCTGGGGGTGGGCTGGGCGGGGTGGAGCCCCGCCCACCTTGGGGGGCTCCTCCCTTGGGCTCTTCCTTGGCCCTTCACCCCAGCCCCAGGGCCACTGAGTGCTCCTCATTATCTGCTCTGCGTATATTCCTTAGAGTTCTACTGATTGGTTAGCGGCCAATTCCCCCTTATTCCAATCCTATCTTGCAGTTGATAACTCTTTAGAGTCAACTTTTCTTGTTCAAATTATTGTGTGCTTTCTTTCTCCTGATGGGACCCTGAGTGATACAGGATGAACATTTACACGTATATATGGGGGTGAGGGGGGAGAAAGAGAGAAAGAGTTTAACCTGGAACAAATATGGTTAAATTCATTGTTCATGCATTAATGTTGGGTGACTAGTTTTGGTGTACACTCTTTTGTCTGGTATTACTGGGCACTAGTGTGCTAGGGCTGTCATTACAGAATACCACAGACTAAGGCCTTAGACCACAGAAAATTCTCACAGTTCTGGAGGCTGGAAGTCCAAGAAGAAGGTGTCAGCAGGTTGGGCTTCTCCTGAGGCCTCTCTCCTTGGTTTGCAGAGGGCCACCTTCTCACTGAGTCCTCACATGGCCTTTCCCCTGTGTGTGCACGTTCCCGGTGTCTCTTTGGGTGTCCAAATTTCCCCTTGCTATCAGAACAGCAGTCATATTGGATTAGGACCCACCCTAATGTCCTCATAGTAATTTAATCACCTCTTTAAAGGTCCTACCACCAAATACAGTTGCATTCTGAGGTCCTGGGAATTAGGGCTTCAACATGTGAAGGATGACACAGTCCAGCCCGTAACACGTTCGTGTTTATTTTCTAACTTTGGTGTTAAATGTCATGTGGAAGTAGCTCTGTGGTAGCGAGGCGATCATCAGACTTGGCTGTGGAAGACCTGATTTGGGTCCCAGGTTCTGCAACTGACCAGCTGGGCAAGTTGTTTAACCTCTTAAGCCTCACCAGTTAAAGGGGCTTAAAAGGGCATAATGGGGATCCAATGAGATCATGCAAATGCAGATGCTTTAGAACTTACAAAAGACTTTATAAAAAGTGAGGTATTCCTTGGTTGGTATATGGACTCACACATTTTTTTAAAAGTCTCGCATTCCATTTCATACTTTATACTTATTAAAAGGCTGTTGCTAAAATATTAAACTGATGTTCAATATAAATGATCTGTGTAGCCCAACAGTCTCTTTGGCTTATTAGAGGCAAGAAAAATTTCTCTAGCCCCATCCACTGTCTCTGCACACGCCAGCAACCTTAATTAAACCACAATTTTGAATTATTACATTATCTCTCTTATGTTCTCATTCTCTTCAGAAGTAATATGCCCCAGTAACTCAGGGCTTGCAATCACCTTGCACAGTGGGAAACTAAGGCACCAGGCATCCCATCTTGTCCAGGTCGTGAAGGAAAAGGAAACTGTCATATATTGAGAAGGTTTATGTAAAATGCACGTTGCATAAACTTCATTTAATCCACATGACATCCCTAGAAAGTAAATATTAGCCTGTCTTATCACCTCCTTTGTTACCCAAAAGGTATTCACAATGGCCTTGACTTAACAGTGCTGTTAGCAATTTAATTGTCATTGGATGGAAAGCAATTAGCAGTCGAATCTAATAGAGCTTCAATTAATAAAATTCTCCAGTGATTAGTTACTTTAAGAGTTTTCAAGCTACATCACGGATAATAAGAGTTAAGTGCTACATTCAGAAAAAAAAAATTGGGGCACATATTCAACCCTACGCTGTAATAGCACCAATTGGCTATTTGCCCCTTGTGCATATATATTCACTATCTACAATGATATTTATTCTGTTGCCTTTTCGGTTTTCCCTTTGTCTTCTGTGTATGTATTGACTTAATCAGTAGAGCAAGTCATGTTCACGTATTTATCTAATAAAAGAAAGCGTACTCATGGATAACTACTTGATTTCCTTGTTAATTTTTATATCAGGTTCAGCAGCTGAGAAATAGCACACTTTTATTTTTGTATTTTTACTCTAGACTCTTTTGAGTTTGTACTAGATCTTTAAGAGGCCCTCCATAAGCTTCACTTGGAAATCTTATTGGAGTAATCTGGAAGACCCATCTGACTTCAAAAGAAAAACAAACAGACAAAAAGAAACAATCAAACTTCACTGAAATTGAAAAGACCAGTCACAAGGCTCAAAGGAGGAATGAATGAGACCATTGCTTTAATAGCAAAAAGGAGGAAATGATGTCAATTAAGTAGGACCATTCATGGGGAACCACCCTCCTTTGAGGTTCTGCTCTTGGAGTTTTTCCTTACACGGCTTTGCAGTTCAGTTAGTTCAGTATTAGGTTTCACCCCCTAGTAAGTTCCTCGAGATCAGGAGTCACTTAACGCATCTTTATCTCCTATTTCTCATCATGTCTCAACTGCCTTCCAGACCATCACCTTCTCTACCAGCGCTATCACAGTGGCTTCTAGAAGAGCCTGATCTTCTCAGCATCACCTCCTGTCCACCATGCAACGTGATCCAGCCCCAGAACTCCCCCATCTAATGCCAGATTGATCCTCAGATACCATCCGAACACCTTCGCTGACTCTGAAGGCCTTGCAAAATCTTGCCCCAGCCACATACTTTGTCTGCCATGTTTCCCACCATCATCTCTACTCTTCCCCTAAGCCCCACTCCCTGCAGCTCTGTGAAGGAGATAACCAGAATGGTGAGACAGCGAGGACCACGTGGTGGGGTGGCCACGGCTACAGACTGGTCAGAAAAGGGCTCTTTGAGGAGGTGCCGTTTGTGTTGGGACATCTGGGGGGTTGACCATGTGGAGAAGCGGGAAAGAGCATAAACTGACATACAGAGGCTCAAATACGAAGGCCCTGTGTGAAGACATGGTTGACGTTTTAAAAGGACCTAAAGGAGACCGGTGTGCCTGGTGAGGAAGGGGAGATGCAGGAAACACAGCCGCAGATTAGGAAGGGAACAGGTCCTGCAGGAGCTGTTTCTCATTGTTAAAAATGCCATAATACGCCCCTGGAAGTGCCTATATTATCTACATTTTGAAAAGACCATCCTGGGCACGGAGTAGAGTGAAATGGAGGCGGCGCCAGTTTCAAACAACTGCTTTCCGAAGTCACCTCTCTGAACACAATCTGTATATAGATGAGGGATTATTTATGTTTCAATAAATTGTGAGGAGCCACAATATCTTTCTCTGGACTTACATTTTAAAGTCTCCATAGAGTAAGCGAATGTCAAGACACTTCTTTGGAATTATTATGCAGTTTGGATAATGTTCTTCTCAATAAAGTCATAAATCTATGACTAACACTTGAGTTCCAAAAATAAACATGTGTTAAGTATCTACTCTGTACCAGGCATGGTACTTGGCATTGGAAGATACAGAGATAAATCTAAGGGATACGTTAGAGTGTAGTAAGCAAGCATTGCTCCTGGTGGCCCATGTTCAATGTTCTGTTGGTGCATCTTTTTTTTTTTTTTTGCGGTACGCGGGCGTCTCACTGCTGT